>NC_045442.1:90697095-90739231 GCF_002776525.5 Piliocolobus tephrosceles | reverse complement strand
AGTGGAAGAATTGACAGCTAGACTAATTAATGCAGAGAAGGTCATAAACGAAATGACAGAGATGAAAACCATGACACGAGAAATACGTGACAAATGCACAAGCTTCAGTAACCGACTCGATCAACTGGAAGAAAGAGTATCAGCGATTGAGGATCATATGAATGAAATGAAGCGAGAAGAGAAACCAAAAGAAAAAAGAAGAAAAAGAAATGAACAAAGCCTGCAAGAAGTATGGGATTATGTCAAAAGACCAAATCTACGTCTGATTGGGGTGCATGAAAGTGAGGGGGAGAATGGAAACAAGTTGGAAAACACTCTTCAGGATATCATCCGGGAGAACTTCCCCAACCTAGTAGGGCAGGCCAACATTCAAATTCAGGAAATACAGAGAATGCCACAAAGATACTCCTCCAGAAGAGCAACTCCAAGACGACACATAATTGCCAGATTCACCAAAGTTGAAATGAAGGAAAAAATCATAAGGGCAGCAAGAGAAAAAGGTCGGGTTACCCAAAAAGGGAAGCCCATCAGACTAACAGCAGATCTCTCAGCAGAAACTCTACAAGCCAGAAGAGAGTGGGGGCCAATATTCAACATTCTTAAAGAAAAGAATTTTAAACCCAGAATTTCATATCCAGCCAAACTAAGTTTCATAAGTGAAGGAGAAATAAAATCCTTTACAGATAAGCAAATGCTTAGAGATTTTGTCACCACCAGGCCTGCCTTACAAGAGACCCTGAAGGAAGCCCTAAACATGGAAAGGAACAACCGGTACCAGCCATTGCAAAAACATGCCAAAATGTAAAGACCATCGAGCCTAGGAAGAAACTGCATCAACTAATGAGCAAAATAACCAGTTAATATCATAATGGCAGGATCAAGTTCACACATAACAATATTAAATGTTAATGGACTAAATGCTCCAATTAAATGTTAATGGACTAAATGCTCCAATTAAAAGACACAGACTGGCAAACTGGATAAAGAGTCAAGACCCATCAGTCTGCTGTATTCAGGAGACCCATCTCACATGCAGAGACATATATAGCTCAAAATAAAGGGATGGAGGAAGATCTACCAAGCAAATGGAGAACAAAAAAAAGCAGGGTTTGCAATCCTAGTCTCTGATAAAACAGACTTTAAACCATCAAAGATCAAAAGAGACAAAGAAGGCCATTACATAATGGTAAAGGGATCAATTCAACAGGAAGAGCTAACTATCCTAATATATGCACCCAATACAGGAGCACCCAGATTCATAAAGCAAGTCCTTAGAGACTTACAAAGAGACTTAGACTCCCATACAATAATAATGGGAGACTTCAACACTCCACTGTCAACATTAGACAGATCAACGAGACAGAAAGTTAACAAGGATATCCAGGAATTGAACTCATCTCTGCACCAAGCGGACCTAATAGACATCTATAGAACTCTCCACCCCAAATCAACAGAATATACATTCTTCTCAGCACCACATCACACTTATTCCAAAATTGACCACATAATTGGAAGTAAAGCACTCCTCAGCAAATGTAAAAGAACAGAAATTATAACAAACTGTCTCTCTGACCACAGTGCAATCAAACTAGAACTCAGGACTAAGAAATTCAATCAAAACCGCTCAACTACATGGAAACTGAACAACCTGCTCCTGAATGACTACTGGGTACATAACGAAATGAAAGCAGAAATAAAGATGTTCTTTGAAACCAATGAGAACAAAGATACAACATACCAGAATCTCTGGGACACATTTAAAGCAGTATGTAGAGGGAAATTTATAGCACTAAGTGCCCACAAGAGAAAGCAGGAAAGATCTAAAATTGACACTCTAACATCACAATTAAAAGAACTAGAGAGGCAAGAGCAAACACATTCAAGAGCTAGCAGAAGGCAAGAAATAACTAAGATCAGAGCAGAACTGAAGGAGATAGAGACACAAAAAACCCTCCAAAAAATCAATGAATCCAGGAGTTGGTTTTTTGAAAAGATCAACAAAATTGACAGACCGCTAGCAAGATTAATAAAGAAGAAAAGAGAGAGGAATCAAATAGACGCAATAAAAAATGATAAAGGGGATATCACCACCGACCCCACAGAAATACAAACTACCATCAGAGAATACTATAAACACCTCTACGCAAATCAACTAGAAAATCTAGAAGAAATGGATAATTTCCTGGACGCGTACACTCTTCCAAGACTAAACCAGGAAGAAGTTGAATCCCTGAATAGACCAATAGCAGCCTCTGAAATTGAGGCAACAATTAATAGCCTGCCCACCAAAAAAAGCCCAGGACCAGATGGATTCACAGCTGAATTCTACCAGAGGTACAAGGAGGAGCTGGTACCATTCCTTCTGAAACTATTCCAATCAATAGAAAAAGAGGGAATCCTCCCTAACTCATTTTATGAGGCCAGCATCATCCTGATACCAAAGCCTGGCAGAGACACAACAAAAAAAGAGAATTTTAGACCAATCTCCCTGATGAACATCGATGCAAAAATCCTCAAGAAAATACTGGCAAACCGGATTCAGCAGCACATCAAAAAGCTTATCCACCATGATCAAGTGGGCTTCATCCCTGGGATGCAAGGCTGGTTCAACATTCGCAAATCAATCAACGTAATCCAGCATATCAACAGAACCAAAGACAAGAACCACATGATTATCTCAATAGATGCAGAAAAGGCTTTTGACAAAATTCAACAGCCTTTCATGCTAAAAACGCTCAATAAATTCGGTATTGATGGAACGTACCTCAAAATAATAAGAGCTATTTATGACAAAACCACAGCTAATATCATACTGAATGGGCAAAAACTGGAAAAATTCCCTTTGAAAACTGGCACAAGACAGGGATGCCCTCTCTCACCACTCCTATTCAACATAGTGTTGGAAGTTCTGGCTAGGGCAATCAGGCAAGAGAAAGAAATCAAGGGTATTCAGTTAGGAAAAGAAGAAGTCAAATTGTCCCTGTTTGCAGATGACATGATTGTATACTTAGAAAACCCCATCGTCTCAGCCCAAAACCTTCTTAAGCTGATAAGCAACTTCAGCAAAGTCTCAGGATACAAAATTAATGTGCAAAAATCACAAGCATTCTTATACACCAGTAACAGACAAGCAGAGAGCCAAATCAGGAATGAACTTCCATTCACAATTGCTTCAAAGAGAATAAAATACCTAGGAATCCAACTTACAAGGGATGTAAAGGACCTCTTCAAGGAGAACTACAAACCACTGCTCAGTGAAATCAAAGAGGACACAAACAAATGGAAGAACATACCATGCTCATGGATAGGAAGAATCAATATCGTGAAAATGGCCATCCTGCCCAAGGTTATTTATAGATTCAATGCCATCCCCATCAAGCTACCAATGAGTTTCTTCACCGAATTGGAAAAAAACGGCTTTAAAGTTGATATGGAACCAAAAAAGAGCCCGCATTGCCAAGACAATCCTAAGTCAAAAGGACAAAGCTGGAGGCTTCATGCTACCTGACTTCAAACTATACTACAAGGCTACAGTAACCAAAACAGCATGGTACTGGTACCAAAACAGAGATATAGATCAATGGAACAGAACAGAGCCCTCAGAAATAATACCACACATCTACAGCCATCTGATCTTTGACAAACCTGAGAGAAACAAGAAATGGGGAAAGGATTCCCTATTTAATAAATGGTGCTGGGAAAATTGGCTAGCCATAAGTAGAAAGCTGAAACTGGATCCTTTCCTTACTCCTTATATGAAGATTAATTCAAGATGGATTAGAGACTTAAATGTTAGACCTAATACCATAAAAACCCTAGAAGAAAATCTAGGTAGTACCATTCAGGACATAGGCATGGGCAAGGACTTCATGTCTAAAACACCAAAAGCAATGGCAGCAAAAGCCAAAGTCGACAAATGGGATCTAACTAAACTAAAGAGCTTCTGCACAGCAAAAGAAACTACCATCAGAGTGAGCAGGCAACCTACAGAATGGGAGAAAATTTTTGCAATCTATTCATCTGACAAAGGGCTAATTTCCAGAATCTACAAAGAACTCAAACAAATATACAAGAAAAAAACAAACAACCCCATCAAAAAGTGGGGAAAGGATATGAACAGACATTTCTCAAAAGAAGACACTCATACAGCCAACAGACACATGAAAAAATGCTCATCATCACTCGCCATCAGAGAAATGCAAATCAAACTCACAATGAGATACCATCTCACACCAGTTAGAATGGCAATCATTAAAAAATCAGGAAACAACAGGTGCTGGAGAGGATGTGGAGAAATAGGAACACTTTTACACTGTTGGTGGGATTGTAAACTAGTTCAACCATTATGGAAAACAGTATGGCGATTCCTCAAGGATCTAGAACTAGATGTACCATATGAACCAGCCGTCCCACTACTGGGTATATACCCAAAGGATTATAAATTATGCTACTACAAAGACACATGCACACGTATGTTTATTGCGGCACTATTCACAATAGCAAAGACTTGGAATCAACCCAAATGTCCATCAGTGACAGACTGGATTAAGAAAATGTGGCACATATACACCATGGAATACTATGCAGCCATAAAAAAGGATGAATTTGCGTCCTTTGTAGGGACATGGATGCAGCTGGAAACCATTATTCTTAGCAAACTATCACAAGAAGAGAAAACCAAACACCGCATGTTCTCACTCATAGGTGGGAACTGAACAATGAGCTCACTTGGACTCGGGAAGGGGAACATCACACACTGGGGCCTATCATGGAGAGGGGGGAGGGGGGAGGGATTGCATTGGGGAGTTATACATGATATAAATGATG
The DNA here is from genome assembly GCF_002776525.5 of Piliocolobus tephrosceles. Taxonomy (NCBI): domain Eukaryota; kingdom Metazoa; phylum Chordata; class Mammalia; order Primates; family Cercopithecidae; genus Piliocolobus; species Piliocolobus tephrosceles. Next base: position 90,734,404 of record NC_045442.1, on the reverse strand, counting down.
AATTGATGGGTGCTGACGAGTTGATGGGTGCAGCACACCAACATGGCACAAGTATACATATGTAACAAACCTGCATGTTATGCACATGTACCCTAGAACTTAAAGTATAATAAAAAATAATAATAATTAAAAAAAAGGGGGGGAAAGGGATATTTGAATTACAATTTCTAATTAATAACCCCTGTTCTTAGATACTCTTATAGGTAAATTCCTGATAATATTTTTAACATAATGATCTGCTGGCAAATATTGATTAGGGACCATCACACTGGCATGCCTCATTCTCATTGTAGTAAAGCACTTGTTGATGCCATTTGGAGTCCTCAGCAAATCAGAAACTATCTGGAAACAAAAATAACACTTCCGGAAAACAAGGTAACAGAAATACACATCAACGCCTAAGGCATAGATTCTAAAACATTCTAAGCAATACTCTTTCTGTGATCAGCATCAATATATTAGCGTTTTCTGTTCTTTGTCTTCAACGGGCATGTGAGAGAAAAGTGTTTCTGCAATTGCTCTTCAAATTCTGTTATTCTGGTTTCAGACTTGTAAGTAATAAGTTTGGAAGGGTTTTAAGTAAATATTTAAGTTGATTATTCTTATCTGATTGGTGCATTGCTTTTAAAAAGCAGCTGGCTGCCAAGTCAATAGTTCCAGTGAGTCCATCTTGAAAAATAGGGCATTCCAAACAGCATATTATAAACATTAATGAAGTTACTCTGAAACAAAAGTTGTAATAATAGAAACACTCTAAATTATCCAGTAGAAGAAGATCTTAAAATAACTGAGCTCCCTTTGAAAATTAACCTGTTTGTAGAAAATGACAGTTTAATAACATAAAAATTATACTCATAGATTACTTATTAAAGCTACAGCATGGTAAGGCTGTGGGGAGAAAACTAAAATGTCTTTCATTCAAACAGCTTATAGGAAAGTGACAGAATATGTAATTTAGTGGCATATATAATATGTGTTTACTTGTATGTGATAACAAGTTTGGTGAGGAGTCAAATTTAAATATTAAGAAAACCAGATGATGAAATTATGTTAATCTTACTTGTTAAAACTCTTTCTTTGTTTTTTTTTTTTTTTTTTTTTTTTTTTGAGACATAGTCTCACACTTGTCACCCAGGCTGGAGGGCAATGGTGCAATCTCGGCTCATTGCAACCTCTGCCTCCCAGGTTCAAGTGATTCTCCTGCCCCAGCCTCCTGAGTAGCTAGCTGGGATTACAGAAACCAGTCACCACACACAGCTAATTTTTTTCTTTTTTCTTTTTTTTTTTTTTTTTTTTGAGACGGAGTCTCGTTCTGTCACCAGTCTGGAGTGCAATGGCACAATCTTTGCTCACTGCAATCTCTGCCTCCCTGTTTCAAACAATTCTCCTGCCTCAGCCTCCCAAGTAACTGGGACTACAGGTGCGCACCACCATGCCCAGCTAGTTTTTGTATTTTTAGTAGAGACGGGGTTTCACCATGTTGGTCAGGATGGTCTCGATCTCTTGCCTTTGTGATCTGCCCACCTCGGCATCCCAAAGTGCTGGGATTACAGGTATGAGCCACTGCACCTGGCCCCCAGCTAATGTTTTGTATTTTTAGTAGCACAGGGTTTCACCATGTTGGTCAGGTTGGTTTCAAACTCCTGACCTCAGGTGATCCACTTGCCTCGGCCTTCTAAAGTGCTGGGATTACAGGAGTGAGCCACCACACCTGGCCTAAACCTCTTTTTATTCCAAAACAACAGTTCCAAAAAATTGATATCACTTGAAGAAAGGAAAAAAAAAAGTATTATTTCCTATTACAAGGCTTCTATTTCCATTATTAGAACTTGGTTTATCCAAGCATATTAATGGCACAAAACTTCCTTGAAGTCCTGCTTCTTATAGACGAATGTGACATGTGTTAGCTTATACAAATGTTCTGTTTCAAGAAATCTTGTGTCTCCTTAGCTGATTCTTCTCCCAAGAATGCCCCTCAATGCTGGAACTCCACAGGCTTCTGTCCAGGCCTTTTCTCACCCACATCAATGACTTCAATGACCACTTTTATGGTCCTGCTTCCAGAATGTGTCATCTCCATCTTAGGCATTGCTCTTGAGTTGTAGCAATATGGATTCATCTCCAACTCTTCAAATTTGCTATGTCCCAAACTGAGCTCATCACTTTCTGTGAACCTTCATGTTTTGCTGTATTCCTTATCACCCCATTACCCCACAGACAAATAAAAAAGGCTTGTTTTCTCCCCACCCCACATTCTTATTTCACATCTAAACGATAACCAAGATTCATCCATTTAATTCCTAAATTCTTTTTTGTAGCATAATAGCTTTATTAAGATATAATTCACACACTATATGATTCTCCCATTTAAACTATGCAAGTCATTTCTTAAAATATATTCACAAAGTTGTGCCACTGTCACCACAATCAACTTTAGAACATTTTCATCACTACAAAAAGGAACACGGTACGTGAAAGCAGTCCCTCTCTATTTCTCCCCAAAGTGTCCAGCACCAGGCAACTACTATTCTTTCTGTCTCTAAATGTTTCTATTCTGAAAATTTTATATAAATGGAATAATACAATATGTGGTCTTTTGTAATTGATTTCTTTCACTTAGCATAATATTTTTAAAGTTCATCCAAGTTTTAGTGAGTATCAGTACTTTGGTGCTTTTTATTGCTGAATAATATTCTATTGTATGGGCTGGGCATGGTGGCTCATGCTTATAATCCCAGCACATTGGGAGGCCGAGGTGGGCAGATTACTTGAGGTCAGGAGTTCAAGACCAGCCTGGCCAACATAGTCTCTATGTGAAAACACAAAAATTAGCCAGGCGTGGTGGCAGGCACCTGTAATCCCAGCTGCTCGGGAGACTGAGGCAGGAGAATCGCTTGAACCTGGAAGATGGAGGTTGCAGTGAGCTGAGATGGCGTTATTGCACTCTAGCCTGGGAGACAAGAGCGAAACTCCATTTAAAAAAAGAAAATAAAAACCACAATTCTATTGTGTGGATATTTATCTATTTATCAGCTGATAGAAATTTGAACTGTTTTCAAATTTTGGCTATTATGAATAATGTCAGACGTTCTTGCACAACTTTGGGTGTGGACATATGTTTACATTTATCTTGGGTACATACCTAAACGAGGAAGTGCTGGGTCATATTACCATTATCACTCTACTTCTAACCTTTTGAGAGATTGCCAGACTGTTTTCCAAAGTAATTGCACCTTTTTGCGCATTTGTCAGCAGTCTATGAGAGTTCCAATTTCCCCACGTCTTCACATACACGTATGGTTGTCTGATTTTACTGTAGCCATCCTAGTAGGTATCAAATAGTATCTTATCGTAGCTTTGATTTGCATTTTTTTGACGGTTAACTATGTCCTACATGTTTTCAGGTACATACTGGTTGTTGTATATTTTCTATGGTGAAATGTCTATTCAAATCCTTTGACCATTTTTAAACTGTGTCCTTTGAATTTTTATTGTTAATTTGTAAGAGTTCTTTATATATTCTACCTACAAGTCTCTCATATATATGTTTAGAAAATATTTCTCCCATTCTGTGTGTTGTCTTTTTACTTTCTTGATGGTAGCCTTTAAAACACACATTTTAAAAAAATGATGATCTAATATATTTATTTTTTTCTTTTGTTGCCTGTGTTTTTATTATTCTATCAAAGATGACTTTGCCTAACTCAAGTTTATGAAGATTCACTACATTTCTTTTTGGAGTTGTAGATATTTTAGCTCTTACACTGGGGCCTATCATCTACTTTGAGTTAATTTTTGTGCATAGTATGAGTCCTAACTACTTTTAAAATGTGTCTTCTCATTGCCAACCAAATGGTCACTTCTTTTGTCCAAGCCAATGTCCTTTCTGGCCTAGATTAGTACATGAATCTTTTCATCATTATCTTTGCTTTCCATATGGGTCAGCCTCATTCTATGTTCTGAAACAATTAGTCTTTTTTTTTTTGAGACGGAGTCTTGGTCTGTGGCCCAGGCTGGAATGCAGTGGGGCGATCTTGGCTCACTGCAAGCTCCACCTCCCGGGTTCACACCATTCTCCTGACTCAGTCTCCTAAGTAGCCGGGACTACAGGCGCCAGCCACGAAGCCTGGCTAATTTTTTTGTATTTTTAGTAGAGATGGGGTTTCACTGTGTTAGCTGGGATGGTCTCAATCTCCAGTCCTTGTGACCTGCACGCCTTGGCCTCCCAAAGTGCTGGGATTACAGGCGTGAGCCACCGCACCTGGCCTAACAATTAGTCTTTCTAAAATACATACCTAAGTGTGTTGCTCTCCACAGAGGAATGCATATATTTATTTTTCGAGACTAAGTCTTGTTATGTTGCCCTGGCTGAGCTCAAGTGATCTTCCTGCTTCCACCTCCTGTGTAGTTGGGAGTACAGGCGTGCACCAGCACATCCTGCTAGAGAAACGTATTTTTAAAAATGCAGAGTATACCTTGGCTTTAGCCTTAGATATACAAACTCAAAAAGAGAAGAATTCTGTAATCAGATAGTCTCACATATCTGAGCGTTTGCTGTGTTCCTGCCTAAACAATTTGATTGTAACTCTGGATGCTTGACTATTCTCCAAGATTTCAGAGTAACGAGGTGAAAATTCTACCCCAAATTGTAAGAAAGGTGAAAATAATTTTATTTTATTCTATTTATTTTTCTCTTGTGTTCTTGTTGTCATTGTTTTTGACTAATATATATATCAAGAGGTTATACCAAAGGGTTCTGACATCCATTAAGTATTCACTTAAAACACAGGTATGTATAATTTTAAAAAATAACAAACAGGAATTTTTTATATTCTTAGATTTCAAATTATAAAATAAATATGTTAAGTAAATAATGAGAGATAAATTTTGCCTTCAGAGTTGATCAGCATCAACTTTGTACCCATGTCCCCAGTATTCAGTTTTGTAAAGTGGGTCATAAATAAATTGGTTTCTAAGTGAATTAATAGAATGTGAGCTTGCTAAGATAATATATTAAATTAGAACAAAATTATTAGCTATTGGAAATGCTAAATATTGTGGTATAGTTTAATTTCTCAATGAAAAATAAGTATAAATTTAACCAGTATATATATTAATAAATTGGCTACTAACTTATAAAAGTTTGAAATATAATTTTGCAAAATCAGGAAGAATTGTTGATCTACAGCTGTTTTAAATTGTTTCATGTATCTTTAGCCTTTCATTAAAATATAATTTCAATGTTTTTTGTATCCTAAAAATGTTAAAAGACATAATTCATGAATAAACTTAAATATTTATTTTAATAGCACTTAAATCTTGGTTTTCATCCAAAAAGTGATTGCAGATGGATTTACATGCTGATCTGACATATAAAGCATTCTTATTGTAACTCACAGGTATCCAAGAAAGCAAGGGGATGTGAGAAAAATATTTTTATAAATTTTATTGGCGCAAGCATAGCATTATGAACAATATGCAATTTTCTCCTGGGAACTTAGCCATGAAATAGAAGCCCGTTCATTTTGCCCTCAATGCAGCAATGAAACTGTACAGGTTGTGAGACAGTTACACATGCATGAATGGCCAGAGTGTTAATGAGATCTGACCCAGAATGATCTCGCGTATGAATCTGCCTTTCTCCAAAGAGAACCGTGTGAGGCTTACAGCTGACATTTTACTTAATTCATGTTGTCCACATTGGCCATTTAGTACATATGAGTTATTTTGTGAAATAATAGAAAAGGAAGAGCTGTGGATTAGTGGTCATAGCCAGGGAATTGAAAGTCTGAAGTGTGTGCTCAGTTCTGACAATGGCTTTTTGTGTAGTAGTAGACAAGGTTCCTGACTTTAGCAATTAGGCTTACCATAGATTAACTGTGTACTATATTAATTTTCCTACCTTCTAATTTAGGGAAATTAAGTTCATTAAGTCATCAACGTTTACTGAGCACTTACTATGTAGAAGACACACAGACTATGCTGAAGCATACGTTCTGGAAAGAAAATGTGTCTTGAGGCTTTGATATTCAGACATTTTGAATGAAACAATCCGGCAATAAAATTTCTTTGGAATTTTAATAGTTCCAGCTTGGAAAGGCCCAATAATGGAATGATGGCTTGGCAGAAGCACCTTTCCAGCACTTCTTGAGTTTCCTGAATTCCACTAGTGCTTAGATTAGATTATGCAAAGCTGAGTTTGCAGCACTGGAGACCTGACATTGCATAAAAAGGTGTGGCAGATAACTTGGTCTAACTCCTCCTACAGTCCCAACATGCTCAACAAAATTGCTGGTATTGTCTCCCAAATGTCATAGGCAAATGACACAGCACATGGTGTGGGTCTGATCCCATCCTTACTATTCAAAGGCTACATGACCTCTGGCAAGTCAACGTGTCTCACAGTTTTCTCACTTATGAAAGGAACGTCGTAATAGTAATCTCACGTGCTATTGTAAGAATTATATAAAATAACTGCCAGAATTTCAAAGGTTCAACAAATATTAGCCCTTTGGTGTTTTCCTCTGACCAGAAACATCTCAAAATGCTGCTGCTGTAGTCATATAGTTACATGGCAATTACATTTTTCAGCCAGTCCAGATCAGATTTAGTCCAATATCTATAGCTGAAAAAATATAGGGAACTAAATATTAGAAAAGTCTGAGTTGGGAATCCTTGGCTCGTGACTTTAGGAAATTAATTCAGTATCCTTTGGCTTCATGGAAGTCATACTTCCATGTGTGGCTAAGTGTGTTACTCTCCATAGAGAAATGTATATATTTATACATTGTTGGGATATAGAAATACTGGGGAGGAAAAGTTAGGGAATAAGGAAATCAATACTATTTCAATGTTTCTTATATAGTTATTGAGTGAGTCAAATGAGTCATGGATTACTTCAGAAAAAGTAATGCATTATTCATTTGCCATTTTAGTCTGAGCAAAAATTAGAAAAAGGAGAGAGGAGAGAAAATCACATTGAGCTGTATCCAATCATTCCCCGAAGAACAAATTTGCAAATTCATATTACAGAGAAGTTAGTTCAATATGTGCAACACCAATTTACACAGAAACAATCTGCACTTTGGGCATAAAACATAAGATTAGTTGTGCAAATCTCATCAGCCAGAAACTTCAGACTCAGAGCTGCCTATAAGAGTGAACAAGCATGGCATCTGCTTTCAACGCTAAATAATAATAATAATGATAATAATAATTTATGAAACTTTGGATTTTTTTTTTTTTTTTTTTGAAATGGAGTTTCCCTCTTGTTGCCCAGGCTAGAGTGCAGTGATGTGATCTCGGCTCACTGAAACAAACCTTCGTTTCCCGGGTTCAAGCGATTTTACTGCCTCAGCTTCCCGAATAGCTGGGATTACAGGAGCACCATCACGCCTGGCTAATTTGTTGTATTTTTAGTAGGGACGGGTTTCACCATGTAGGACAGGCTAGTCCCAAACTCCCAACCTCAGGTGATCTACCGCCCTCGGGCTCCCAAAGTGCTGAGATTGCAGGCGTGAGCCACCGTGCCCAGCCCCTTTAGGGTATTAATAGTAAAATAAGGATCTGATGAGGTAATTGGAAAAAAGTCAGTCCCATGTTTCCACCGCACCCATGACATTTCAGAAGAGGTGTTTAACCTTATGAAACCATCTCTTGCTACCATGGGGATTCCTTTCACACAACTCAGTATGTTGAAAGTCAACTACTGCAATGTTTTCCAAAAGCACTACTAAGAATTTGCTTTTTTCTCCTTCTCCAGTAAAATCACACCCCAGAGGATTTTCTTATACCACCATTTCTGCAAGAATGAGAAGAGAACAGGCGGGGAGTGGGAAGCTTCACTAAAAGCGGCAGCAGGCCCCAGGGAAGAGAGCGCATGGCAGCCTTGGCCCCTTGCAGCCGGCATGGAGACAGTTCTCCCAACCTAAAAGGATGCGTGTGTACCACATAATACGAAGGAGAAAAAACTCAGAAAATCAGAAAGAAAACATTAAAATAATCTCCATTCCACAGGAAACATCACATTTCATTATTTTATTTTATTTTATTTTTGAGATGGAGTCTCGCTCTGTCACCCAGCCTGGAGTTCAGTGGCACCATCTCTGCTCACTGCAAGCTCCGCCCGCCAGTTCATGCCATTCTCCTGCCTCAGCCTCCTGAGTAGCTGGGACTACAAGCGCCCGCCACCACGTCCGGCTAATTTTTTGTATTTTTTTTTTTAGTAGAGACGGGGTTTCACCGTGTTAGCCAGGATGGTCTCGATTTCCTAACCTCGTGATCCGCTTGACTAGGCCTCCCAAAGTGCTGGGATTACAAGCTTGAGCCACCCCGCCAAGCCCATCACATTTTAAAAGTTTAAAATTTTGTCATATATAAAACCAAATTTATATTATATATATTTAAATAAATTTATAATATAAATATAAAATTCTTAATATATAATTTATATATACAATTTATTATATATAAAATCTTCATTTTTATGTGTAAAAGTTCATAAGCAAAATGGTTTTCTCAACATGGAAGATTATCAGAAAACAATTTTTTTAAATGTATGGGAGACTAGAATTATTCTTACTCTAAATCATTGTGATATTATTAGATGTGAGAATGCCATTTAGAGTCCAAGAAAAGTCCAACTTCCTTCCAGCTTAGTTAAAACAAAAAAGACAAATAGGCTCCATGCTGGCCAATAACAATTAAACATACCATTCAAGAAAGAGTAACAAATAATACCCAGGTATTCAGACTTCCATCTTTGCAGATACTCAAAGGCAAAGCACTTCACACATTGTTATAATTTAACACCGTGTAAGCAGAGCATATACTTTAGTTTATAATGAAAAACATAGGAAGAATATAAATTAGTTTTTATTTTGAACTACATGTGTGCATAGACATGTGCAGAAAGACATTCAAATACATGGTATCTGCACAAATATATATACCTGATTTAAAAATAGTTTAAGATTGTATTTGTTCCCTGTGAAAACCGAAGAGCATCATCAAAAATACATGAGGGCTCTTACTTTCTTTCCCTTTTTCATTTTAACCCCTGCATATAGTATCTACCTGATAGCTTTTTGTTTGTAAATGAATTGAATAAACAAACATACTTGGCAGCATCACTTAAGGAATTCTGAACATTCTGTAATTTTGTGCAGGCATCGGGTCATGACATCATCACTGCTCTTGCTTGAAAGCACAGAAAAATGACTTGGATAAAACATGGCAGGATTTTGGTGTCATTTTCTTCATTTATGGAAGCTGAATATGTAAAGGCATTAAGTTCTTTTACTATAATACCCATAAAAGATCGTTTCTTTTTTTTTCTTTTTTTGAGACGGAGTCTCCCTCTGTCACCCAGGCTGGAGTGCAGTGGCACGATCTTGGCTCACTGCAAGCTCTGCCTCCGAGTTCACGCCATTCTCCTGCCTCAGCCTCCTGAGTAGCTGGGACTACAGGCGTCTGCCACCACAGATGGCTAATTTTTTGTGTAAGGGTAGAGACAGGGTTTCACCATGTTAGCCAGGATGGTCTCAATCTCCTGAACTCGTAATCCTCCTGACCTCGTAATCCGCTTGGCCAGGCCTTCCACAGTACTGGAATTGCAGGTGTGAGCCACCGTACCCAGCCACAAATGACCATTTCTTATAGAAAATTGTTGGGATATAGAAATACTGGGGAGGAAAAGTTAGGGAAATCATACGTGCTTGAGAATCACATTGCCAGGCTCCAATGAGGTCAACATCATCTAGACATGATCTAGAACTAGCGACTAAATATCTTTAAGCCTGTTTCCTCTTGTGTAAAATAGGGATAATAAAGGTACATGCTTCATAGGGTGGTGAAGATGAAGGGATATAATGCCATCAGTAAATAGTCAATGAACTCCGCTATTTTAAGACAGGAAGGAATATTTATGAGCTAACTGAACAATGACCTCTAATAACTTGGATGGTGCCTTAGATATGTTTGAGTCCCTCATTCTTCCACAGTCCTGACACAGTGTTGTAACTTGTTAGAGCCACCAAAGGTGATGTTCTCAGTGGCAGACAAGAACAAGACAACATCTAGAGACATAAACCAATAGGTCTCATTTTTGTGAACCATTAAGCCTATCCTAACACTAGTCTGCAGTTGCCCTATTATAGCTAAATTGAAAAATTAATCTCTGACAAAAACAGATAACCCTGCATTGAATTAGCTTCATTTCTGGATAAACTATAAATAAGAAGATAATAGGTTTATAACCATTACCATTTGTCCAGTCTTCATCGTCGAAGCCAGAAACCCGAAAAACATCATTAACTTCAGAAATCTAAAACTTCTCATACCACTTTACTGCTTAAATCATTTTAATCATCTCTATTACTTAAAACTTCTTTTAGCTTTATTGAAGTAAAATTGATGTACAATAAGCCATACATATTTAAGTCATGCAGTTTGATGAATTTTGCTAGAAGTGTACACCCAAGAAACTATCACTGCAATGAAGATAATGAACATGCCCATTAATACCAAAGGTTTCCTTGCACCCTGTGGGTCCTTCCCATTCCCCTACCTCACACCTCTCATCTGCCTGTTCCGAGACAATCACAGATCTACTTTCTGAACCTATAAATTTATCTACAACTTTGTGTATATGGAGCCATATAGTATGTTATCTTTTTTGTGTAGCTCATTTAACTCCACAAAAGTATTTTTAGTCTCATTGAAGTCATTGAATGTTTCAACAGATAATTCCTTTTCAAGCTGAATAGTATTCCACTGCACAGACATAACACAATGGGTTTATCCATTCACCTGATGATGAACATTTGGGTTATTTCCAGTTTTCAACCATTATGAATAAAGCACATATCAGCTTTCATGCACAAATTTCTAAAGGGTTTATGTTTGGACATAAACATTTGTGTTTGGGTTTCTGCCTGTGTATGATTATCTTTTACCCTTCTATTTCTAATAAACTGCAGTTGTGTAACTCAAAATTTCTCTCTGTATCCCCTTGCCAGGCAAAACCCCTTTTTATATCTCAAACTCAGGCATCCTTTCACCAGAGACACATATTGTTACACCTTCACTTCTACTGAATGTTCTCTCTAGACCAGTCAGGAGAGGTGCTCCTCTTCTCTGTAGGCTAAGATCATCACACAGGACCCCATTTTCCCATCACAGTAATTAGAACTATCTATTTAGATGTTCACACCCCACATGAGACTTTAAACTCTAACATGTCATGATCAAGGTAGTTTTCATCTTAACTCTCCAGGTCCTAGAAAATAAATATTTTTTGAACTAGGTGTTGCATGTGCAATGAAATAAGCATAATTATATGTTTAAACTACCTATACACTCAAAAATCACATTTACAGATGGTGGATTTGTAAATGTGCAATCTCTAACATTTCAAAATACTCACCACCACCTCAAGGTTTCCAACCTAATATATGCATGTTTTACAGTCACAGGTGAAAACTGTATTTTAAAATATGTCATATTCCACAATTCCACAGGGTTGTTTATGTCCATATTTATTCAAAGTATTAGTATTTAATAAATCTATGCAACTCACATGTGTTTCATAAAGTAGCATGGGTACTCATGAGTCAGCAAGCCACAGGGTTGCCTTTGCTGCACGGGATCAGATACTTTACATTCTTTTGTTGTTAAAGCTTATTTTCTTGCAAAGTTATATGAAGAAATTATGGTTCTGAAAAATCCTAAAATTACAATCCCTTTTTGGTGATGAATGGTTTCTAAATATTTCATTGTGCATTGACACTGTCATCTACATTGTGAACATTCTCTCCTCCTCCAAATGAAGCTCCACATCCTGGTGGCCCCTCAGCTCAGGATTTTCTATGACTATACATAAAGGACAGTGTTTCACCAAATTAGTTCTTTTTGCACTGAGGAATTGGGTAATTTTTAATATTTTAATTTATAACTTAAACATTTGTAAAGCATGGTTTTGTTTCTATTATCTTACTTAAATCTTCCCATCACAACTTCATAGCTTTCACTTCCCAGTTGAGGAAACTCTGGTTTTACAAGATGTGTCCAGGCCTACCCACTCCAGACTCAGAAATGGATCTTCAGACTCCAAACTAAACCATTAAAAATCGAAGCAAACTTTTTCCTTTGGGATTCTGAACACTTATCATATTTCATTGGCCCGGGTTTTTGCCTAATGTCTTTTTTTTTTTTTTGAGATAGAGTCTGGTTTTGTCCCCCAGGCTGGAGTGCAGTGGCACGATCTTGGCTAACTGCAAGCTCCGCCTCCTGGGTCACACCATTCTCCTGCCTCAGCCTCCGGAGTAGCCGGGACTACGGGCGCCCGCCACCATGCCCGGCTAATTTTATTTGTATTGTTAGTACAGAAGGGATTTCACCGTGTTAGCCAGGATGGTCTCGATCTCATGACCTCATGATCCGCCCACCTCCTCCTTCCAAAGTGCTGGGATTACAGGTGTGAGCCACCGCGCCCGGCCTGCCTAATGTCTTAAGAATGAAATTGAACTTTTAGTTTCTTTGTGAAAAGATGTCAGCATTGGAAAGTAAAGATGGCTGGGCGCTATGGCTCACGCCTGTAATCCCAGCACTTTGGGAGGCCGAGGTGCGTGGATCACGAGGTCAGAAGATCGAGATCACCCTGGCTAACACAGTGAAACCCCGTCTCTACTAAAAATACAAAAAATTAGCCGGACGTGGTGGTGGGCGCCTGTAGTCCCAGCTACTTGGGAGGCTGAGGCAGGAGAATGGCATGAACCCAGGAGGCGGAGCTTGCAGTAAGCCGAGATCGCACCACTGCATTTCAGCCTGGTGACAGAGTGAGCCTCTGTCTCAAAAAAGAAAAAAAAAAAGAAAAGAAAAGAAAAAGAAAGTAAAAATTATATAGTATAGTTTTAGCCACAAAACCCAGTGATATCAGACTGATGTTATCTAAGCTAGGGGTTGATTGCAAAAGTAGAATCCAAGACTGAGAAAAATAACAATCAACAAAACCGTGACATAGCTTCAGTACTGGATGGTCATGGCGTCCAGGATGTGATTTAAAGATGCAAGGAGGAAATCTAATGAATAATATTGTTCAAATAGTATGAGATTTTTGCTTCTAAATCAAAAAATGAGTTTTTTGCTTTCTTAACTTTCATCAATTGTCAATGTTTTATAGAGAGTTTACAAAACCCATGGAAAGGAAATTGGATCTGAACAATGGGAGCCAGTGCATTTGTTTTTCACGCACAACATGCTTATGAAAAGAATTAACCAAATACTTTCTTTTTCAATTTATTGCTTATTAAACTGTTCTCCCTACACACTGTTATTGTTGTATCAGCTAAATACATGTGTTTAAGTCCATTTGGGTTTCTATAACAAAATATTTGAGACTGGGTATTTTATAAACAGTAGACATTTTTCGTTGATAGTTCTGGAGTCTTGGAAGTCCAAGATCAAGGTGCTGGCAGATTCAGTGCGTGGTGAGGGCTCAGTTTTTCACAGAGCCACCTTCTGTGTGTCCCAGACTGGCAGAAGGAGTGAACAAATTCCCTTAGATCTCATATATAAGGACACTAATCCCAGTCACAAGGGAGGGGCCCTCATGATTTAATCATCTCTTATTAAGTTTCAATACATGAGTTTTGGAGATGAAACTGATGTTCAGACCCATAGCATTCCACTCCTAGCTTCCCAAAATTTATGTCCTTCTCACATGCAAATGCATTCGTTCCATCTCAATAGCCAGTATCAGCTCAAAAGTCTAAAGAAGTCCAGAGTTTCATCTAAATGTCATCTAAATCAGATATAGATAAGACTCAAGAAATGATTCATCCTGAGGCAAATTTATCTCAAGCTGTGAGCTTATGAAATAAAACAAGTTATGTGCTTCCAAAATACAGCAGTGGAATAGGCACAAGATGGACATTCCAATTCTAAAAAGGATACACAGGAAGGAAGAAAGGGGTAAATATTAATAGTCCCAAGTAAGTTCAAAACCCTGTTGGGTGGACAACATTAAATATTAAGTCTTGATAATAAACTTATTTGACTCCATGTCTCATGTTCTGAGAGAATTGGCCCAGGGTTTTGACTCCCAAAACTCCCTCATGGCATTTAGGCACAGTCCATGAGGTGCCCACCAGCAGCCCCACAAATCAAGGAGGTGACCCTGGGCCCATAGCTCCACCAGACATTGCCCTAATTGGGGCTCTTTGAGGTGGTTCTGTCCCCAAAGCACCACTGTAAATTGCCCTAGTCAGGTTCTCTGCCGTGGCTCCACCCCTACAACGGCTCTCTCTCTGGATCCAAGGCCCTCTGCCGGGGCGGGTGGGGGGGGGGGGACTAAAAAGCTAAGTCATAATAGCTCCATAATGTGAAGTTTCAAAATGCTTAGTAGACTTTCAAAATGCTTAGTAGGTCTTTCAGGAGGACACTCTAAGAACAATAATTAGCATTGAATGAAAAGTGATATCACATGATCTCACTTATATGTGAAATCTAAAAAAGTTGAATTAACAGAAGTAGCAAGTAGCAAGTGGTTACCAGATGCAGGAAGTGGGAGGTAGATGGAGGAAGGGGAGATGTTGGTCAATGGGTACAAAGCTACAGTTAGCTGGAGGAAGAAATTCTGGTGTTCTCTTGCAGAACAAGGTGACTATATTTGATAAGAATGTATTGCATATTTATAGCAAAAACAGATCATTTTAAATGTTCTCACTGCAAAGAAAACACAAATATTTGAGGTTATAGATATGCTAATTACCCTATTTGGTCATTCTACAATCCATGCATGTATCAAAATGTCAATTTGTACCTTATAAGTATGTGCAATTATTATTTGTCAATTAAAAGTAAAATAAAACTTGAAAGTGAAATGAATTTAAAGTGAAGTAAAATAAAGTTGTTTATTTCCTGCAGGCTTTGCTGATATGGACACAGCTAGATGGTCTAACTCTAGAAGAGCCCTTTTTAGGGAGACAGAAACAGTAGAGCCATTTTGGTGGCTAGAATTGGCTAGAATTGACAAAATTAGAGATTTGAGGGGCTTTAAATTCCCAGCAGGCCTCTCCTTTAAGGCATTTGCCGCATTCTAAAGCTGTTCATGGAGGAAGGCTATAGACCTAAAAACAAAAAACAACAACAAAAAAATTACTCAGCTCTAAGGCCACACAATAATTACATAAGTCATAAGTACTAGAGTCAGTGAGTTGGACTAACCTCAAATGGGCGGTTTGCAGAGTCTCCCCTGACTGGTAGTTGACCTAGAGATGTCTGATTTCTCTGAGAAGCAAAGCCAAGGGTCCAGATTTCTGGGTACTGAAGAGACGAAATCATCGTGATTTCAAATAAACCCTTGAAATCCATATTCTTGGGGACAGGAACTAACCAGAGATAGACGAAGTTTTAATGAAACTTTAACCCAGCCTTGATCCAGCTAAGTTCATAACTAACAAGATAATGAGCCTCTAGTCTTTGATTAGCAAAATGTTGATTCTCTCTTGTAGATATTGTCAAATGAAGCATCTAATTTTTAAAAATAAACTATGTCTAGCACATAACTAAAATGTAATGAATATATTTAAAGTATCAGTTTTATATTGTCATGATAATGCTATGTACCAAAAAAAAAAAAAACCTACTCAGCTTTAAGGTCATACAATAATTACATAAGTCATGAGTTCTGGAGTCAACGAGTTGCACTAACCTCAAATGGGCAGTGTTCAGAGTCTCCCCTGACTGACAGTTGGCCAAGAGATGTCTGACTTGGCTGGAATAAACTTGTGGTTTTGGCTCTGCTCCTTGTGCCTCATTCTCCAGCAAGCTCGTGTGTCCCTATTCTTCTTCTTTTTTTTTTTTATTATACTTTAAGTTCTAGGGTACATGTGCATAATGTGCAGGTTTGTTACATATGTATACTTGTGCCATGTTGGTGTGCTGCACCCATCAACTCGTCAGCACCCATCAATTCATCATTTATATCAGGTATAACTCCCCAATGCAATCCCTCCCCCCTCCCCCCTCCCCATGATAGGCCCCATGTGTCCCTATTCTTGTGAAAAGAACAGAGAAGCAAATGGGCAAGTTGATACACACAGGCACTTTTCCAAGCCTCTGCTTGTGCCATTTTGCTAACATGGCCAAAGCCAGCCCTGTGCTACGCCTAGATTCAAGTGGCAGAACACTCTGCCCAGTGGAAGGACACTGGGAAGTTAAAAGGAGAAGTGTGAGGACAGAGGAAGGGGTAAAACTCAGTGTCCTGAGTGCAACAAATCCACCACATCAAGAATAAGGTGTCATAAATCATAAATAACAAGGAAGAACACAAGAGCAACTTGTGATCAAACTACTGTATTAATTGATGAATTTAAAGTAACTGTTGGGTGCATTCAGAAAACAGAAGAAAGAATGTAAAAATATATAAAAATTCAGAAGATTTTCAACAAAGAACCAGAACTTACTAAAAGTAATTGAAAGGATACTATAAACTAAAAAATAAAATATATGATATTAAGAACTCATTAAGACTTTGGAGACATGAGTAAGATAGCAAAATAGGAGGTCACCCCCTCCTTTCCCCAATGACAGCAAGAATTCTGCACCCATCCACAAATAAAAATCTCTTTGTGGGAGCCTTGGGATTCAGGCAGGAGGTTGTGAAATCCTAGAGTAGCTAAAAACCTAAGAGTGTCACTTTGAGAGTGCAGACATGCACCCACATGGCAGATGCATTCACCTTGCTTCAAGGTTTAGAATCAGAAAAGTCTCTGTTCTTTAAAGGGTTTGGCTCCCACCCTATTTGGCCTTGACCCTGCTACTGAAACTATTTACTAATGGGCCTAGGAGGAATCATGCACACTAGTGTCTGGGCAGACAGGCCTGCCAACATCAGTCTCAGTCTTAAATCCAAAAGATATTTTGTAACTCAGCTCCAACATCCCCTCAGCTGTGTTCCTAGCTTAGTAGTGCTTGGAAATCTTGGGAGATGCACCTGGACAGGCTTACCAGCCTCCATCCTATAACAGTTCCCTAATGGGTTCTGAATCTCAGCTCCAGCCCCATCTTAGCTGTGATCTGGGAACAATTCTGTCTGATTAGGGAACTGGCCAGGAATATCACCCACCCACGCCACCAGGTCAGGTTTGCCAACATCAATCTTACAGCATACTGTGAATTAGCCCTGAAGCCTGAATTCATTAGCCTCTCCCAACTGTGGTCTGGAAGCAGTTCTGTCCAACTAGGATTCCACTGGGAGACATGTCCATCTGAGTTTCCATGGTAGGCTTGCCAAACTTTGTCCCAAAGTTGATCCTCAAATGGCCATGGATCTTATGCCCCTTTTATGTAGAGATTGAGAACAGCTCTGCTTGCCTGGGGACCCAGAGAGAGACAGGTCCAGTGGTGTCCCTATAGGTAATGCCCTGACTTTGGTCCCATTATAGATCTTGAATAACCCTTAAAAATGGGCTCCAGTCTTTCTCAACTGCAGTCTAAAAGTAGGACTGCTAACCCAGGAACCCACCAGGAGACATGCCTATTCAGCTGTGGGCCCTGAAACAACCTTGTATCTCAATTCCAGCCATCTCAATCATGGACCAGGGTAGTACAACCACTCCAGGGCAGATAATCCAACCAGTGATCCAATAGGAGCTCTCTCAGAGACTCAGAAGAAGCCACACTCATCAGCATACTAGGTAAATTCTGAAGCAGAACATCATCTCAACACTAGCTCCACACACCAAAATCTTAGATATGGTCCAGTTCACCCAGGGACCAGACAGAACCCATGCCCATGAGAACCTCTGGAAAGAGGCCTGTTGATTATAGTGTCTACTGCTGACTCAAAATCAGTCACATGACCTGGATCCAATCCCACTCTACTGCCTACCACAATCCCAGAGGCAATCTCCTTAACCCAAAGACTTGCCTAATAGGAGAGGATTTTAACTTGGCACATCCAATCTGTAAAGCCTGAGAGATGAATTTGCTCCTTTCAATGTATAGACATCAATGCAAAGTCACACAGATAACAAATCATCACACAAACATTATACCACCAAAGGAAACTAATAAAACTTCAATAATTGACTCCAAAGAAATGGAGATGTGTGGATTGTCAGAAAAATAATTCAAAACAATTATCCTAAAGAAGCTCAATGAGATGCAAGAAAATACACATAGACAACCAAAATTATAAAAATATTAAATGAACAAAAAAAGAAGTTTAATATGGAAATAGGAAACATAAAAAACTCAACAGAAGCCCTAGAGCAGATAAATAATACAACAGAACTGAAAAACTCAGTTCTAACAGTGAACTTGATCATGCAGAAGAAAGAATTAGTGAACCCAAAAGTAGGTCACTTGAAATTAACCAATTAGAGCAATAAAAATATATTGAAAAAGAGTGAAGAAAGCATAGGAACTTATGGGACACCACCAAATATATGAATATAGTTATCCCTTGGTATCCACAGGAAATTGGTTGCAGAAACCCTCATGAATATCAAAATCTGCTAATACTCAAGTCCCATATATAAAATGGCATAGTATTTTTATATAACCTATGCATATGCTCACACTAGGCTTTAAATAATCTCTCCATTACTTACAGTACTTAATACAATATAAAAGTTATATAAATAGTTATTATACTGTATCATTTTCTAGTATTATTTTTATTGTTGTATTGTTATTTTTATTGTTTTTGAAAAATATTTTCCATTGGTGGTAGGTTGAATCCATGGATGCAGAACAAGCAAATATGAAAGACCAACTGTATACAAACTACTAGAATACCATAAAGAGAAGAGACAAAGAGGTAGAATATTTACTTAAGGAAATATTGTCTGAAAGCTTCCAAATCTTGGGAGCAATAAGAATATACAGTTTCAGGAAGCTCAAAGCTTTCCTAGCAAGATCAATTTTTAAAAAGAAATATTTTGAGACACATTGTAATCAAATTGTCCAAAATCAAGAGAGAGAGAAAAGAGACTCTTGAATAAAGGAAGAGAGAAGAAGCTTGTCATATAGAAAGGATATAAGGATATTCTACAAGGCTATCAGTAGACTTCTCAACAGAAAGTTTGCAAGCAAGGAGAGAGTAAAGTGGCATACACACAATTCTAAAAGAAAACAAATCAAGAATATTTTGCCCAGTAAAGTTGTCCTCCATAAATGAAGGAGAGACAAAGATATTCCAAGACAAATAAGGTGAGGAAGTTCATCACCAGGAGACTGGCCTTACAAGAATGCTTAAGAGAGTTATTTGGATTGAAATAGAAAGATAATAAGTAACTATGTGAAAACATATTAAGGTATAAAATTCACTGGTAAAGGTAGATATATAGTCAAATTCAGCATACTCTAATACTGTAAAGGTGGTATATAAATCACTCTTAATTTTAGTATAAGAATTAAAAAACAAAACTATTGAAAACAACTATAACTAAAAACAGTTAACAGATACACAACATAAATAGATGTAAAAAATGCATCAATCGCATAAAATTTCAGGAGAGAAATAAAAGTGTAGACTTTTTGTATGCAATAGAAGTTAAGATACTGTTAACTTAAATTAGGGCATTATAACTGTAAGACATTTCCAAACTCTGTGGTAACCACCAAGAAAAAAAAACTCTAGTGGATACACAAAAGAGAAAGGAATCAAAGCATATCACCACAGAAATAGAACAAATCACACAAAAAGGCAGCAAAGTTGGAAGAGTGGAACAAAGGAACTACAAAACTAAAAAAAAGAAAAAATTAGCGGCAGTAGTAAGTTCTTACCTGTCAATAACTACTTCAAATGTAAATGGATTAAAATCTGTAATCAAAAGAGATAGAGTAGCTGAATGGATAAAAAGACAAGATTGAATAGTATGCTCCCTACAAGAGATTCACTTTAGCCTTAAGGGCACACATAAACTGAGAGGAAAGAAATAATAAAAAAAAGTATCCCAACCAAATGATAACCACAAGAAAATAGAGGTGGCTATACTTATATCAGACAAAATAAACATTATGTCAAAAACTGTAAGAAGAGAGAAAGAAAGGTCATCATATTATGATAAAGATGTTAACTCATCAAGAGAACATAAGAATTTTAAGTATGTATGCACCCAACATTGGAGCACCTAACTATGTAAAGCAAATATTAATAGATCTGAAGTATGAGATACTGTAAGACAACAATAATAGATGAATTCAAGACACTTTCAACAATGGATAAATTATCTAGACAGAAAATCAGTAGGGAAACAATGGATTTGGACAACACTTTAGACCAAATAGACCTAATAGACAAATACAGAAAATTTCGTCCAGTAGCAGTAAGATACACATTCTTCTAAAGTTCACATGAAACATTCTCCAGGAGATATCACATGTTAGGCCACAAACAAGTTTTAACAAATTTAGGAAGCTTGAAATCGTATCAGCTATCCTTTCTGTTCACAAACGAATAAAAGTAGACATCAGTAACAGGAGAAGTTTTGGAAAATTCATAAATACATGGAACTTAAACAACATACTCACCAACAGCAAATGAGTCAAAGA
The DNA here is from genome assembly GCF_002776525.5 of Piliocolobus tephrosceles. Taxonomy (NCBI): domain Eukaryota; kingdom Metazoa; phylum Chordata; class Mammalia; order Primates; family Cercopithecidae; genus Piliocolobus; species Piliocolobus tephrosceles. The sequence continues at coordinate 90,713,842 of NC_045442.1, read as the reverse complement.
TAAAAATTAAAAGTAAAATTTAAAAATATCTTAAGACAAATGAAAATGGAAACACAGGATAACAAAACATATGGGATGCAGCAAAAGTAGTTCTAAAACTGAAGTTTATAGGATTAAATGCCCACATCAAAAAAGAAACATCTCAAATAAATAATATTACACATCAAAAAACTAGAAAAAGAACAAACTAAGTCTAAAGTCAGTAGAAATATGGAAATAAGAAATATCAGAGCAGAAATAAATGAAATAGACAATAAAGACAATATAACAGATAAATTAAACTGCAAGTGGTTCTTTGAAAAGATACACAAAATTTACAAACTTTTAGTAAGACTAAAGACAAAAGGAAAAAGACTCAAACAAATAAAATCAGAAATGAAAGAGGAGAAATTACAAATATTACCACTAAAATACAAAATATCATGACACTACTATAAACAATTAGAGTTACACATTAGGTTCGATAATCTAGAAAAAATAAGTAAGTTCTTAGACATATACAATCTACCAAGACTGAGTAAAAAAAGAAATGGAAAATTTGAACAGATAAATAGACTTAAAATTTGAACAGATAAGGAGACTCAATCAATAATAATAATAATGATAACAAAATATCCCACCAAAGAAAAGATCTGGAACAGATGACTTCATAGCAGAATTCTACCAACTTTTGTAGAAGAACTAATACTAACCCTTGTCAAACTATTTCAAAAAATTGAAGTACATCTAAACTCATTTTACAAAGCCAGCATCAAAACATCACATTGTACCCCATGAATTTACACAATTCTTATGCATCAATTAAACAAAAATTTTAAAAACTCATTAAGAACCCATTGGGATGGGTTTAAAAGTTATTTGGATAATTTGCAATACAAGATTAGCGAGTTAAAGGTTGCTAAATTCAAACATAATAATTCAGATAAAAAGAATGGAATGTGAGATGTTACATATATACATGCATATACAGTATATGTATATATAATACACATATATAATGTCTCATTCTATTTTATTATCTGAATAAAAAAGTGTAGGAATACATATACATATATATATGATTGTCACACTGCCTACCACTCCTTAAGTACTAACATCAGATCAACTTCAGTCATTTGGAGGTCTATTAGCTTACAAATATGCAACCAGTGTTTTATAAAGGTTTTTGTCTACATCATCTCCATGAACCTTCACAAAAATCTTGTGATGTAGATAGCGATGAAAGTGCTTTTTTTGTTGTTGTTATTTCTGAGATGGAGTCTCACTCTGCTGCCCAGGCTGGGGTGCAGTAGCTCAATCACAGCTCACTACAGCCTTGAGCTTCTGGGCTCAAGCAATCCGCCAACCTCAACCTCCTGAGTAGCTATAGCTAGGACTAGAGGTGTGCGCCACCACACCTGGCTGGTTTTTGTATTTTTAGTAGAAACAACGTTCCACCACATTGACCAGGTTGGTCTCAAACTCCTGACCTGAAGTGATTCACGTGCTTCAGCCTCTCAAAGTGCTGGGATTACAGGTATGAGACACCATGCCCAGCCAAGAGTCCATTTAACACTCATTTCTCCAAGATGACTCAGAGAAACTTTCCCCAAGTTAGTCTCCCAAAGTTAGCAAGTTGTAGAATCAAGACTCTAATTTAGTATTATGATTGCAAAGCATGATTTTCCCTCTTGACTACCAGTTCTCACACAACGTGGGGAATATTCATAACTTAGAACTAATTTAATTTTTAAAAAAGAAAACAATAAAATCCTTTAAAGTCACTTGTGACAGAATCTAAATTGATTTTGAATATAAAGTTGAAGTGTATGGGTTAGATATATATCCATATGTACAAAGGCTACATAACTGAAAGACCACCTGCCTGTGCCTATATTTCTTTCTTTGTTTTTTATTTATTTATGTATTTATTTTTGAGATGGAACCTTGCTCTGTCACCAGACTGGACTGCAGTGGTACAATGATCTCAGCTCACCACAACCTCCACCTCCTGGGTTCAAGTGATTCTCCTGCCTCAGCCTCGCAAGTAGCTGGGACTACAGGTGTGCACCACCACACTCAACTAATTTTTGTGTTTTTCGTAGAGACAGGGTTTCACCACGTTGGCCAGGATGGTCTCGATATCTTGACCTTGTGATCTGCCTGCCTCAGTCTCCCAAAGTGCTGAGATTACAGATGTGAGCCACCATGCCCAGCCACCTATATCTATTTCTACACCTATACACACTCATATACATATGAAAACATTTAGTTTAAAAAATAGAAAAGATATACTTTTATGTTATGAAAATACGCTGCTACTGAAAGAAAATTGAAATCTTAAAACTTACAATAATATGAGCAATTACATCATTAGATTGAAACTCTACATAAACTCACCCAATAAATTAATGCCTTCATTTATAATGAGCTGTCCATGATGCAAGTAGCTCAAAATAGTTTCAAATTATTCAGGGCTTCAGTCAATTAAGAAAGCTCCTCTATAATCTTGCTTATTTCTCCAGACACCTGTGCTATCATTATAATAAGGAAAAGTCCCCCACAAACAAAAAATAAAGTTAGAAATGTATGAGAAAAAAATTGCTTAATATACCATAATTTTACTCTTAAAACTTATCATTAATAAGTACAGAAGGTCAGGAGTTATAAAGTCAGTAAATTTACGAAACAGATAACATGAAATATGAAAGTAGTGTGTTACACTAACCTCTGTCCTTAAACATGTGGGATAGCAAACTGTCAGGTTCTTCATTCACTTAACTGTGCCTAAGAATCCAGGAGAAAAAAATAATTTCTCTATTTGTCTTTATAAACAAACATATTTAAAGCAAGAGTGTACTCAATCCTAGCTGCTCTCTCGAAAACATGCTATAACCTGGTATGAGTAACGCTGGGAAACAAAAACATACAGTAAGTTGACTCTTACCAAGTCTCTTCTAATCGGCCATTTCCTTGATTTAAATACTGCTTTAGTTTCCTTTCCTTTAAATATTTGTCTATCCTGTTAGCAAGCTATTACATAACAATATTCTTAATCTCCTAAACTTACATTTTTCTGCCCTTTAATAAAAGTAGCTGTGGTCTCTACAAATTTCAGTAGTGTTTTAATTTTTACTTTTATTGTTTGTTTATTACTCAATATCTAAAAAGCATGTTTTAAAATACTGAATTCATGCCTTTTATGCTTCCTCTGGAATGAACCAGGTTGTCTTTGTGGCATTCAACTTGGATTATTTTCCCAGCATCTTATCAGTATGGGGCTTTGTCCTTAGAAGGGAGTTTTGGCATTTGATTTTGAGAGTTTATTTCCAGCCCTATCAGATCTTACTGCTAACTACTTGCTAATTAAATTGCTTCTGATCCTTGTAACCAAGAGTTCCATCTAATGCTCCAAATCTAATTGACTTTTTAAAAATCCGCATTTGGGGGCCACATGCAGTGCCTCATGCCTGTAATCCCAGTATTTTGTCTGGCTGAGGCAGGAGGATTGCTTGAGCCCAGGAAGTCAAGGCTGCAGTGAGCTGTGATTATATCATTGCACTCTAGCCTGGGTGACAGAGTGAAACCCTGTCTCCAATTAAAAAAAAAAAATCCACATTTTCTTACTTATTATACTACTGTAATTTTAAATTACAAGTAAAAAATCCACGATTTGTAATAGAATTTCTACCAATTTTGGAGCCAATGAAGTAATTTTGCTTACAAATACATTGATACTTAAAATTTTCTAAACATTTGGTCCTAACCATTGAACAAGGAGTCTCTAGTCATAAAATAATATAGGCAGGCAGAGAAGTGTAAGATGTGGCACAAGGATACTATCTCACCATCTGTTTGATACATTCATGTTCTTTAGGTTCATTGTTCAAAACGAACATTCGGCCATAATGCTCTTGATCTGGCTGCTTTTTCTTTAGCCAATGCTACTAGATAATCTGGAGTTTTATTTACATGATACATGGGTCGTCCTTTCCCCACTCTGCCTGTCATTCAACTTGCTAATTGACCACAGGGCTCTCACCACCTGAGTCAGTCTCCAGATCTCAATATAACTTTCCAAGCAGCTCTGTTGGCCAGAGCCAGTAAATGAAACCTACTTGCCCTCCTCAACTAGGTAGTTTCAATGCTGCCTTGCATAAAGATCCCTGATAGAATTCATCTGTGCATTTTTAAATCCTTCTGCCTCGGTCTCCCAAAATGCTGGGATCACAGGTGTGACCCACTGCACCTGGTCTGCAGGTCCTTCTTTGATTTGGTGACTGAAACCTTTTGTCCTTTTCTCTGAGAGGCCAGTCAAGGGCGTGTCTCCCTCACCTGGCCTTCTAGAAGCTCTTCTCTGAGCTCTGCCATCATGGGTGCCCATCTAGCCAGCCCTGAGTACAAGCCATTCCCAGGAAGTCCAGGGAAGGGCTGCAGATTCCTGCAGCCTGATGTCCCTTCTAGCCATTGGAGAGATACGTTTTCAGAAAGAAACCATACTCATGTCTCCTCCCCTTTGCAGCAATACTCTTTTCATCCTCCTCTGATGAATGTCTTTCCTTTGACTTCAATCATTATGCTTGTGGGCAGATCCTGAGTATGTGTTTGCAGCTTGGGCCTTTCTACTTCTTTCTAGATTCCCATATCGAATTGCATGCTGGTCTTCTACCTCTGAATGCCCCAAACCTAACATACTTAAAGCTACCTTGTTGACTTTGCCTCATAAACTTCTCTCTCTTGCATTTCCTGTCTCTATATTAAAGACATAACTTCCATCCCATCCTTCAAGCCAGGAACCGAAATGCCATTGTCACTCCTCCTTCTCTCTCACCACCCACAGCCAATTAGTCATCGAGCTGTATCGATTTCCAGTGCCTAGATCCCTTCCATCTTCTCCCTGCTCTCAGCTCCTCCTCACCTTAGTTCAGGCTCATGTTAGTCCTTGTTTGGGTCATTCATTCATTCATTCATTCATTCATTCTTTCAGGCTTTGGGGGCATACTGGTGAATAAGACAACAAAGAGTCTTTCCCTCATGAAGCTAATTTGAGGGTACAAAAGACAATAATCAAACAAATAAAAGAATCACATATTTATGATGTATTAGAGCAATATGAAGGATACAACTGTTCGCTTGAAGAAGGGGAGATTAAAATTGAGAGTGAGAAACTAGGTTAGAAGGAAGAGTCATAGAAAGAGCTCAAAGACAAGCACTCCAAGCAAGAGAAATGGCAAACAAATGCAAGACCCTGAGGTGAAAAGAGCTCACCATATTGGAGGGGCTTTGGCCACTATATTGCTCTGAGAGGGAAAGTGGAACTGGGTGGCATGGAGAAGTGGGTAGAGCCCTTCTGAGCAATGATAAGTCTGGACCTTTTGTTCATTTGTTTTTGAGACAGTCTCATTTTGCCCAGGTTCAAGCTATTCTCATGCTTCAACCTCCTCGGTAGCTGTGATTACAGGTGTACAACACCACATCCAGCTAATTTTTGTGTATGTGTGTGTGTGGGTGTGGGTGTGTGTGTGTGTGTATATATATATATTTTTTTTTATAGTAGAGATTGTGTTTCACCATATTGGCCAGGCTGGTCTCAAACTCCTGGCCTCAAGTAATCTACCCACCTAGGCTACCCAAAGTGCTGGGATTACAGGTGGGAGCCACTGCACCAACCAGAAGTCTGGATTTTATCTTAAGCTATTGAAAAGTTGTTAAGCAGGAGGGTGTCTCCCTGGGCCCTCCCTATCCCTTCAATCTTTCCTCAAGATGGTTCCAAAGTTGATCTTTCAAGGACAAGTATCTGATTGTGTCTCTCTAGATTTAAAAACTTTCCAGTGGCTCCCATTTTTCTGCTGATAACACCTAAACTTCTTAGCCTGGCCTACAAGGTCCTGAATGCTCTTGCCCCATGTTTCACTCCATACTTATTTTTCTCTGTGTCTCTTTATCCCCTTTGCCTGACCATGCCAAGCGATTTCCAGGTTGCCTCATGGGTTCTGCCATGACTTTTCTCAAGATGCATCTCTCTTGGCACACATTCCCTACACCATCATCAAACAAAAATCCATGCATCCTGCAAGACAAAAGTCGAATGTCACCTCATCTTTCCTAATTACTGCCCCCCAGATAAAAGAGACTGTTCCCACTGCACATGGTGGCTCATGTCTGTAATCCCAGTTACTTGGTTGGCTGTGGGAGGAGGATCTCTTGAGCCTGAGAGTTGGAGACCAGCCTGAGCAACACAACAAGACCCCATCACTAAGAAAATAATTTTTAAAAAATAAATGATTTCCTCCTCTGCATCCTTAATGTTTGATAGCATATCTCTGTTTACATGCATCTTTCTCTGTTCACACATGACCCTTTCTTACTCATATTTATTCCCTACCAATTAGCACAGAACTTGGAGTAATTTATTGTGTAAAAAGAATGGATTTCCCCCATTTTCCATACTTAGATCATACATGATAATTCTGCCAAGGGAGCAGGAAATCAGATGCTTGAAGCTCAGTGAGAATTTTAACGAAAATGTCAGTTGAGACTTATAGCAACTCTATCTTTGAGATGTCAGTATTCTCAACATTAGTGACATCAGCATGTTGAGCCCCATTGGTAAGGAGGGATCGGGGAAGGAGTTTGAGCAAGTAAAAATATCTATGGGCACAAGCTATTTTGAAGCCTATTTACTTGTTAGCCACCTCTCATCATTCTACAGTGGCCACACTATTTCCACAGTCTTCATCCAATCACAGATAGTACAAGGGGATACATTAGCTGCTTGAAGCAGGACTGTCAGAGACAGAATTTATCACATAATTCTTGCTAAAGCAGGACATGGTGGCTTACACCTGTAATCCCAGCACTTTGAGAGGCTGTGGTAGGAGAAATGTTTGAGGACAAGAGTTCAAGACAAACCTGGGTAACATAGCAAGACGACATCTCTACAAAATATTTTAAAAGTTAGCAGAGTGTGGTTGTATGCCTGCAGTCCCAGCTAGTCATAGGGCTGAGGTGGAAGGATTGTTTGAACCCAGGAGGTTGGGGCTACAGTGAGCTTTGATTATGCCACTACATTCCAGGATAGGCAACAGAGTGAGACCCTGTTTGAAAACTTTAAATAATTTCCTGGTAAGTGCTCTGTGCTGTGGAGTGCAGGTGTGGGAAAATAAAAAAGTAAATAACTTGTTCCCTATATTTGGGGAAGGCAGATCATGAATGTGTCCACAGAAGGCAACAATTGATGTTTGTCAATTGATAGGCAAGATATAATTAGAAGATAAACTAGGGCTATATTATGAAGTGCTGGATGCTGTGTTACAGGCAGCAAAAGCTACAGGTGTTTTTCAACGTCTCTTGACCTTGATGTTGAAGGTCAATACATGGCTCCTACTAGCTTGTGTCTGCTTATCATAGTCCAGGCCACAAATGAGGATGAAGCAAAAGATAATCCCAAAATTACTAGATGTTAATGGCTGCAGAAAGAAAGAAAAAGAATCAGAAAATGACCCTGCCAAGTGCTCAAAGTCGTTTCTCTGTTGCCTATCAAAGGGCTTGCCATATGCTTAGAAATACCTTCAGAACAAGTGCCCATCCTGCCTTTTTAGCAGCTTCTGCTTGGAAGATGGGGAAGAAATGGCCCAGAGGAGTGAAGAGGTGACCAGGGAAATATATCTGGGACCAGTCTGTGCACTTCTGCTCTCCAGAACTGCTGTCACTGATTACTGTTGCATGAGTCCTTACTGAAAAATTAATGATGGAGACACCAAAGGCAGATGTGTCCCTGTGCTGAAGACCAATGGTACCAAGTTCTCTTGCTCCCCAGACATGGCTGATTCAGAAGCTTTGCCAAGTGGACGTCATTGCCTGCACCCGCATCATAAGCAGCACAACTTAGAAGAGGGCAGCTGGCCGCAGCTCTGATGAGATGTAACTATGACCAATTTCTGAAGAAAGATGTGAAAACTTTAAATAAAGTTATAAACGGTGATGGCCCTTCTTTCCATAAATTCTAATTGTGGTGATTTCATTTGGTCTTAAGCATCAAGCAAATGGCATCTTTAAAAAAAATTAATTTCACTTTTTGTAGAAATAGGGTCTCACTATGTTACCCAGGCTGGTTTCAAACTTCTGGCCTCAAGCGATCCTCCCTCCTCAGCCTCTTAAGGTGGGGGAATTACAGGTGTGAGCCACAGCTCCTGGCCCAAAATGCAGCTTCTTGGTGAAGTTTAAGTCAGGGTATCTCCTTACTTACTGGTCAAAATTTTCAGCTGACTTCTTTTGTTTTGTTTTTAGCTTTCCATACATGTATGTCTTGGCTCACTAGTCTAATTTAATACATAGGCCATGGTGTTTCCAGAGCAAGGGCCCATATAGTTCATTGTACATAACAAACATGTGCAAAACATCTGTGGCTGGACTGACTTAGCAAGTTTTTAGCCTTTTAGATCATAACAAGACATGAATATTGATTAACAATCATCTCATACAGAGTCCATCTTCACATAGCTCCAATTGCACACACAAAAAGTCCTTTACAGCTGTGTTTAGCTAGCTTTTGACCTCTGAATCTCTTAAGAGTTTCTTACATTCTCATTTGTTCGGTCAGAATCTTCTTTCATCTTTTATGCCAAGGTAGAACCTGTCTCTCCAAAGACAAACAAGGAATTTAATTCTGTGGCTTTTTTTTTTTCCCCTTAGGGATAACAAATGGCACCATTTGTCAGATCTATTGTCCACCAAAGGGACCACCGAAGGTAGTCCCTTTCTCCAACACAGGGACCCAGGGAGAAGCAGGGAAGGTGAATCCTTGCTCTGAATACCAACTGTAAACACAAATTTACCCTGGAACACAGAACCTAAACCTTGGTTTTATCTCTCTCTCTCTTTCTTCCTTCCCTTCCCTTCCCTTCCCTTCCCTTCCCTTCCCTTCCCTTCCCTTCCCTTCCCTCCCCTCCCCTCCCCTCCCCTTCCCTCTCCTTTCCTTTCTCCTTTCCTTTCTCCTTTCCTTTCTCCTTTCCCTTCCCTTCCCTTACCTTCCCTTCCCTTCCGTTCCTTTGAGATAAGGTCTTGCTCTGTTGCCTAGGCTGGAATGCAGTGGTGCAATCATAGTTAACTGTAACCTTGAACTCCTGGCCCCAAGCAATCAGCTGGCATCGGTCTCCTGGGTAGTTGGAACTACAGGTGTGAGCCACCACACTTGGCTAATTTTTAAATTTTCTGTAGAGGTCTCACCATGTTGCCCAGGCTGGTCTCAGACTCCTGGTCTTAAGCAATCCTCCTGCCTTGGCCCCCTAAAGCACTGGGATTACAAGTGTAAGTCACCATGCCTCTCCCCAAACTTTGGTTTTAAAAAATAAAACAGCCAGGCACAGTGGTTCATGCCTGTAATCTCAGCTAGTTGGGAGGACAAGGCCAGGAGTTCAAGACAAGCCTGAGTGAAATACTGAGACTCTGTGTTTTGTTTTGTTTTAGAAAAAGTAAAACAAAGATGTTTGCAGCATCTGATGTTAATAATATTTGTGACTACATCCAGTTAACTAATTTGTTTTCTGATTAGTTGATTACATTAGCCACAACACCTTAAATAACTTAATTTTTTACCTCTTTCTAACGTAAGCTTAGCAGTAGTGTATCTTTAGATAAGTCACTTACCGTTTCACTTGAAAGGGATCAAAAGTATAATTGACGATGGAATTAGACACACGGGGTCCAAAAAATTATGTACCCAACAGTCAGCTTTTGTGAGTTGGTGCCTCCCCAACCGCATCATTCCTATTTTAAAATGTTGACTGTGTGCACCAGGTTCGTCATCCAAGCTGCTCTGGAAATTGTCTTTGCTGGTGACAGTAAAGCCAACCCACCCTGTCCTATCCCCTGCCTGGTGAAAATGCAGACTATCAGTTCTGTGGCACTGTCCCCACATATTGTGGCCTTGTTTATTTAGGTGCAATGCTGGTAGGCAAAGTGCATCTCTCGATCACATTTCCCCACTGCTTTTATCTGCCTGCAACACCCAAATATTCGTGCCGAAAAAGAGAGTGAAGATTTGAAGATCCCTGGGGTCCTCAGAACTCACAGAACAGGCCCCTCCAACAGATTATCACTTGGCTTTATTGGTCCATGTGTCCAAAAAGGTTAGACATTAAACTGTTTCCCAGCATTATCAATGCAAGAGCCTTGCTCTCTCTTCCTGCTTAACACAGATATAACAACAGAGATTTGGAAATGTCTGGTGGGGCCAGCTCTTGGGTTTATTTTTTTAAAAAGATTTTGAGGCAGATCTGTGCTCTGAGGATAAAGCTAACCACCCTAAAAACAGGTCCTTCTCTGGGGATTGCCTGTGTCCCCTCCCTTCTCCACACCCTCCAGAGACTTTCACATTCATAAGGAAAGTCAAGCTTTTTTAAACAAACAAACAAACAAACAATCAAACACACAAACTATAGATATTTCAAGCTAGCCCTACATGGTTCCAGCTCTCTCCCCACCCTCCTTTTTATCCCCCCACTCCTGGCTCCTAGTCAATGACAAAAGCTCTCCAGGTGTATTTATGATGGGTTATCCGTTGTTGACCTTGTAATTGCACGAATCCCTTGGCTCAGGGCTGCGCTACTCTGATGATCACAAAGGTGATTGGGTAGGAGTAGGGAGGACAGTGCCTCATTCAGGAACAGTGTATTTATTTATGAACAGGCCTTTTCCTCTCCTTCCTAGAGACATTTGCCATATCCTCAAACACTCCCTTTGGGAGATGTGATGGGGGCCCAGGGCTCCACAATTAAAGGTCAAAGTTCTCAGAGTCAGGGAACCAAAAGACTCCTCTCCCAGCCTCCACAAGACAAACCCTGGTACAGGGCTTTGGGCAAGGAGTGAAAATGAAGGCCATTTGCATAAAGCTGGAAGAGCACTCTTGAATCCACAAGGCCTGCTTAAGCTCGGAACTATTTAGCCCATGATTACATGCTGCTCTGTGTGGCTGATTGTTTCTTGTGTTCAAGTTCTGACTCAGCCAGATAGCAATTCAGTTGTGGGCACAGAGCTGGGTATAAAATTAATTCTCAGAAAGTGCTTGTGGATTCTCAGATGTGGATTCTTATAAATGACTATTATTAGCATTAAAATATGTTTTTTGAAGATGGTGGTGATTGATGATAATGATGATAATGATTGGTGATGGTGGCTGAATCCTACTGGAGGAAGGAACCTTGTGTCTTTTTTATTTATTTTCTCCCTCTTCCCAGAAAGTACAGTGCAAATAGATTTATAAAAACCATTTGCTAGATTATCAAATAAAACATAATTATAACCATTCCATGTCTGTCACATTAAACATTTTTGTTTGTGACAGGGTCTCACTCTGTTGCCCAGGCTGGAGTGCAGTGGCATGATCTCAGCTCACTGCAATCCCTACCTGTTCCTGGGTTCAAGCAATCCTCCCACCTTAGCCTCCCAAATAGCTAAGACTGCAGGCATGCAGCACCATGCCTGGCTAATTTTTTTATTTTTTGTAGAGATGGTGCTTCACCATGTTGCCCAGGCTGGTCTTGAACTCCTGGGCTCAAGCAATCCACCATCCTCAGCCTCACAAAATGCTAGGATTTCAGGCGTGAAATCCTGCACTCAGCCTGTCACATGGAACATCTAAGTTGCTTATTGGTGACTTTGATTAGGCTTGACGCTTTTCTCTCTCTTACAGAAACAAAACAAAAATAAAATATATTAGGAGCCTGGTGATCAGTTCTCCATATAGCTCATCTGAGTTTGTGCCACCACAAGGTAGTGGTTCTCAAACTATAACCTTGCATCAGAATAACCTGGAGCTTGTGTGTGTTTTGTTTGTTTGTTTGTTTTGGAGAAGGAGTTTTGCTCTTGTTGCCCAGGCTGGAGTGCAATGGCATGATCTCAGCTCACTGCAACCTCTACCTTCTAGGTTCAAGTGATTCTCCTGTCGCAGCCTCCCAAGTACCTGGCATTACAGGCATGCACAACCATGCCTGACCAATTTTTTGTATTTTTAGTAGAGATGGGGTTTCTCCATGTTGGTCAGGCTGGTCTTGAACTCCTGACCTCAGGCGATTTGCCCCTCTTGGCCTCCCAAAGTGTTGGGATTACAAGCATGAGCCACCATGCCTGGCCATGGAGCTAGCTGGGTTTGGGCAGGGTGGCTCACACCTATAATCTCAGCACTTTGGGAGGCCGAGCACTTTGGAGCCTTGAGCATCACTGAAGGCCGGGAGTTTGAGACCAGCCTGGACAACACAGTGAGATCCCATCTCTGCAAAGTGAGAGCCTATCACAATGCTGGGTATGGTGGTGCCCCTGTGGTCCCAGATACTTGGGAGGCTGAGGTAGGAGGTAGCAGGATCACTTGAGCCCAAGAGCTGGAGGCTGCAGTGAACCATGATCTCACTACTGCACTCCAGCCTGGGCAACAGAGTGAGATCCTGTCTCTAAAACAACAACAAAAAAAAACCCACTGTAGCTGGGTCTTAGTGTTTCTGGTTCAATTTGAGACCTTAAAGTTCTCACGCAATGCTGCTGCTCCTAGTGATCTGGAGCCACACTTGGAGAACTGCTGCCCCATGGTGTGTTAGCAATGTCTCAGGTTTTCCTACCTGGAACTTTATTTGAGGGTTTAAGAAAAGTCCAGGGCTGGGCGTGGTGGCTCATACCTGTAATCCCAGCAGTTTGGAAGGCCGAGGCACGCGGATCACGGGGTCAGGAGATCAAGATCATCCTGACTAACACAGTGAAACACCGTCTCTACTAAAAATACAAAAACTTAGCTGGGCGTGGAGGCGGGCACCTGTAGTCCCAGCTACTCGGGAGGCTGAGGCAGGAGAATGACATGAACCCAGGAGGTGGAGCTTGCAGTGAGCCGAGATCACGCCACTGCACTCCAGCCTGGGTGACAGAGGGACACTCCGTCTCAAAAAAAAAAAAAAAAAAAAAAGAAAGAAAGAAAGAAAAGTCCAGGAAACGGACTCACAACTCTGTGTAAAGAGACCTGTGGAGAGGCCCCTCAGATAATTCTTCTCAGAACTATCTGCTTATCAGAATTGCTGCCCCCATCTCAGCAAGGGCCCACTTTTTCCAGAATATAGAGATTGTGGAAGTGAGACAAAAGTTGCTGAGAGATTTTAATTTGGGGCAACCACACGTGGGGATCCTGACCTAATTTGTTTAGACTCCCCTCTCCACCCATCTATTGTCCTCCCTCCAGTCCCAGGTGATTTTTCTAAATCAGAAACCAGATCATCCCAGTCTCCTGCTAAGATGCCTGTGATGGCTCGTGGTTCCTCTATGGCTTGACCCTTGCCTGGCTCTTCAAATTTGCCTCCTGTTACTCCCGACCTCCCAGCATTCCCTCCCTCGCCTCACTCCTCTGCACGTGGTTTCCCTGGATGTAGAGTGTCTTTCCTGTTCCCTCTCACCTTTATCCTATCCACAGGGCTGTCTCCCCGCAGATCTCCAAGGAAAGTACACCTCCCTTGTCTCCCCTCTGCTGGCTGCTATGGTCACAGTCTGAACCTCTCACAAACCCTCATGACCAGAGTTTCTGTGGCATTGGTGGTTTACTGTCAGACTCCCCTGCTGGGCTCTGGAGGAACTAGGACTGGTCTATTGAATCCCTAATATTCAGCATGCTGCTGGATTGCAGAAGGAGCTTGGTAAAGGTTTACTGAATAAATGGAAACTGCTGAAGAGTCAGTGGTAACTGACCACACACTTCATCAGTCATTACTTATGTTATCAGACAGAAGTCCTGATCTAGACCCTAAGGGAGGGTTCTTGGGTCTTGTGCATGAAAGAGTTCAAGGGGAATCCCACAGAGTAAAGTGAATGCAAATTTATTAACAAAGTAAAGGAATAAAGAATGGCTACTCCAATGGCCCATTTTCATGGTTATTTCTTGACTGTATGCTAAACTAGGGATGGATTATTCATGCCTCCCCGTTTTAGTCCATTTAGGGTAACTTCCTGACGTTGCCAGGGCATTTGTAAACTGGCATGGCACTGGTGGGAGTGTAGCAGTGAGGATGACTGGAGATCACTCTCGCCACCATTTTGGTTTCGGTGGGTTGTAGCCAGCTTCTTTACTGCAACCTGTTTTGTCAGCAACGTCTTTATGACCTGTATCATGTGCTGACCTCCTATCTCATCCTGTGACTAAGAATGCCTAAACCTCCTGGGAATGCAGTCTAGCAGGTCTCAGCCTTATTTTACCAAGCCCCTATTCAAGATGGAGTTGCTCTGGTTCAGACACCTCTGACACTTGGGAGATTCTGGACACAAAACAATAGGGAAAAAGTTTCATAGGAGTGTGTTGCAAGTAAAGATGAGAGGCAGGGATGGAGAGAGGGTGGGTGGGATGACCAGTATTCCCTTTAAGTCTCCTGCAGTAAATGAACTCCCCTGGCTTTTGTTGTCCTAAAGCAGGGGTCTCCAACCCCTGAGTGGCAGACTGGCCTGTTAGGAATCAGGCTGCACAGCAGGAGGTGAGCAGCAAGCATTACTGCCTGAGCTCCATCTCCTGTCAAATCAGCATCTGCATCAGATTCTCAATGAAGCACAAACTATATTATGAATTGCTCCTGCGAGGGATCTAGGTTGTGTACTGCTTATGAGAATCCAATGCCTGATGATCTGAGGTGGAACAGTTTCATCCTGAAACTACTTCCCCCAGTCTGTGGGAAAATTGCCTTCCATGAAACTGGTACCTGGTGCCAAAAAGGTTGGGGACTGCTGTCCTAAAGCATAGTGACAAAGGTGTGCCCAGGAGTAAACAAAGGAAGCTCTAGTGGTAGAACTTGAGGCACTGGCCTTGGGGGAGGGGGAGAAAGTTGAAGGTTTTGCAGAAAGTAAGAATCTTCTGAAATGACAGTACCTTTAAGAGTTGCCTACCTGCTGGGTCCTTAGTTCCTAGACCCTCAGGTCCCCAAGTCCCCCTTCCCTTCCAACTAGGTAGGAGCACCTTTCTTGTTCCCTTTTGATTTGATGGGCTTAGATGGTGTCAGGTTGCTTAGAGTTCCAGATTTTGCATGGTGCCTGGGAAGATGAGGCATCTTATTCTGTAGCAGGACTGGCCACAGACAAAACCTCTCAGACACCAAGTTGTGGAAGGAAGGGCTTTATTCAGCTGGGAGCATTGGCAAGCTACCATCTCAAAATGCAAGCTCCCCGAGTGCACAATTTCTGTCCCTTTTAAGGGCTCACAACACCAAGATTTTATATGAAAGGGTTGTGATTGATTGAACAGTCTAGGGGATAAGTGACAGGGATTTCATGCACTGGTAGTCAGAGAGAAACAGAACAGGTCCAGGAGTTTCACAATGTTCTTCTCTACAATGTTAGGAACATCGGTTTCTAAGTCATGAGTTGATTTTTATCTACTGGGTTTAGGCCAGACAGACCCAGGCCTGGTTCCAGGCCTGGCGCCGGACTGCCTGTCTTTGGTTTTACTTCACTGTTTCTTCTTAAAACAGGTACTGAGTATAAAACAATATAAAACAATATGAGAGGGTCTCTCTCTTTCTCAATTCTGCACTTCATATGTAAGTCAACTTCACTTCCAGAGCTATTTTTATACTTATGAAGTTGACTTTCACACCATAGGATCAATCTTATAATAAAAGCACTGGACTGGGAATCAGGAACATGCTGGTTCCCCTTTCTTGCGGTGACTAGCTAGCTGCTTGCAGTTGGGCAGCTGAATTTTCAACTTCCTTAACTGCTCAGGCAGCGCACTTATTAAAACTGTCCACTCAAAGTTTATTTATGACTCTTGCAAACCAACTTGCAGAATTGGTTTCCATTCCAAAGACTGTGCCTTAGAAAATCTGGACCTGCTTTCAAAGTTCTTCCAGGGATATCATTCTCTGTGAACTTCTATAGCCAGGAAAGCAGGATAAACAAAAGTAAACCTAGTGGGAAGTTCTCAAGTTCCAAATGGTTGATCTTAAAATCTGGCTGAATTTATCAGCTGAAACAACCATTAACGGAGTATTTCTGGTTGACCTCTCCCCCTGGCTAACACGGTGAAACCCCTGTCTCTATTAAAAAATGCAAAAAATTAGCCGGGCATGGTGGCGGGCGCGTCTCAGCTACTCGGGAGACTGAGGCAGGAGAATAGAGTGAACCCGGAAGGGGGAGCTTGCAGTGAATCCACATCGCCCCACTGCACTCCAGTCTGGGCGAGAGAGCCAGACTCTGTCTCAAAAATAAAAAAAATAAATAAAAAATAAAAAATTTAAAAAGAGAAAAAAAGAAATATTATCTAAAAAAGCATGAAAGGTGTGTATAAAGAACTATCACATTTCTACCAGTTGTTTCAAACAGCTATGTAGGAATTCAATTATTATTAATTATTATTATTATTATTTTTTTTTTTTTTTTTGAGGTAGAGTCTCGCTCTGTCACCCAGGCAGGAGTGCAGTGGCGCGATCTGGGTTCACTGAAAGCTCCACCTCCCAGGTTCATGCCATTCTCCTGCCTCAGCTTCCCAAGTAGCTGGAACTACAGGAGCCCACCACCACACCTGGCCAGTTTTTTGTATTTTTAGTAGAGCGTTTTTTGTATTTTTAGTAGGGTTTCACCATGTTAGCCAGGATGGTCTCAATCTCTTAACCTCGTGATCCGCTCACCTTGGCCTCCCAAAGTGCTGGGATTACAGGTGTGAGCCACCACACCCGGCCCAATTCTTATCTTTTTCAATCCAAAAATATTACTTGAGCAATATTATCTCCCACCATTTACTGGAAGTAACATTATA
>NC_045442.1:90558552-90622095 GCF_002776525.5 Piliocolobus tephrosceles | reverse complement strand
ACATGGAAGTGATTGCCTTGAGAAGTGGTGTATAGTAAGAAGAATTGAGAAGAAAAATCCCTAGAGAATAGGGTGATTTCCACGGCATTAAGTGAAGCTTGCAAAAGTGAGCACTGGGAGTCAAGAGACCTGCATATAAATCAGGAATGGTTACCTCCATAAGTCATTAGAAAAGAGATGATGTCTGCTTTTCATTTCTATAACAGCAGCACCTAACACAGTGTGTGGTCAATAAGTACTCAATATGCATTACCTCAATGCACAGAGTCAAATATATTGCCAGGAGGGCAGGAAAGCTACAAATCAGCTATGATAATTTAGTGATTGGGCTGGTGCACACGTGAGTGAGCTGGATGTCAGGCAGTGGGTAAAGTATTGAACTGGAGGTGAGAAAACAATGACACAAACTGAGGGCTTCTCTTCCCAAGTATTTGGCTGAGAAGAGAGATGTAGGTAGTAGTTAAAGGGTAAACATGATTAAGAAAGCCTTTTATACCAAGATTCAACAAAAAGGGTGAGTATACTTCTATGTTAAAGGGAAAGAGCCAATAGAGAAAATACAGTTTTGAGTTTACAAGAAAAAAAGGAAGAACAAATGCAGAAGGGCCCCCAAAAAGCACAAGTGCATGCAATCCGGATCAGGGGCAGATTAGCTTTGGACTTACACAAAAGCAAGAAGGGAGAAAGGACCACACCATTCCAGAGATATTTCTGGTAGATGAAAAGTTTAGGAAGAGATCTTTTGATGACCTTTATTTGAACAGACTTTTCGAAAAACTACTGTGGGAAAAATGATACTATGTATAGAAAAGTCTACACTTCTTAATACACCTAACAACAACAAAACAGCTTATTACACTAAACAAAACCCAAATAATGTCTTCCATAAAAGTGGGTAACTGGAAAAGCAATTTGAGCATAAATCAAGGAGTTCAATTACCAGTAAGTGTATCAAAACAGTGAAACATGGGTTTAATTTTTCCCACAAAGAGTTACAAGAAGTAACAACAACTTTTGAGGAAGAGGAAAAAATAATTAAGAAGAAAATTATATGCAATTCCAAAATGTGTGAATATTCATAAACTCTAACATAAGGTAACTACAAAAAGAACCAGAAGAATCATCATCATAGGAAGCAATCGGTAATTTCAAAAATCAGGAAAGAAGGGATGATTCATATGTAATTTAATTTTGTTGAAAATATTTAAGTTTGAGGACAAAAAGAGGTTATACATTGAAATGCAGAAACCATGGTGGAAAAAAAAAAGAGTTCAAGAAAGTTCAGTTTCAGTAACCAATATCTAGTAAAACTTTCAGGATCTAGTGGCTACAATCTGCGTTAATAGTGTCTGAAGACCTCGAAATATCATTAGATACCATTTTGGATAATTCTTACAGACTTGAGATGATGTCTATTTAAAGCTACAAAATAGTGCCTGCACTTAACAACAGACACACTCAAAAACAGGTATCCATGACTTTACTTTTACCTTTTATTTTTTTGAGACAGTCTCACTCTGTCCCCTAGGCTAGAGTGCAGTGGCACAATCTCGGCTCACTGCAACGTCTGCCTCCCGGGTTGAAGAGATTCTCTTGCCCTCAGCCTCCTAAGTAGCTGGAATTACAGGCTCACATCACCATGCCCGGCTAATTTTTATATTTTTAGTAGAGATGGGGTTTCACCATGTTGGTCAGGCTGATCTCAAACTCCTGATCTCATGATCTGCCCACCTAAGACTCCCAAAATGCTGGGATTACAGGCGTGAGCCTTTGCACCCAGTCCACAGATATCCACGACTTTAAAAATGGAAGAATTTTAAACTCTCTAAACAGGAAAATATTGGGAAACATTGTTATGAAAATAGATTTTAAAACAGTTTGATTGAAGACAATATTGAAATACATTAAGAAAAATCCTATCCTACCATGACACTGGCAAGTCTGAGAGAGCAAAGAGAAATAAGTTAGAGTACTGTGATTTGAATTAATCAGGAGTTTGATTCTGTGAAATGAGCTGAGACCTTGTTTGTTTATGGCTCCAAAGTAAACTAATTAATTCATCCATTCATTCAATACCCATTTAGTACCTGAGCCCTTAGCAAACATGCCACACACTGTATGTAAGTTTTGGGGATATTGCTTGGACCAACATAAACAAGGTTCTTATTCTTGTGAAAGTTATCTTCCAGTAAGGGAGTTAACAGACCGTGTTGCCCATCACCCCTGCCTGCTTTACCTAGGATGACTACTGATCTCCAGCTATTGGATCTTCATTCCAGACAATACGGTAGAGGGACAAAAGAAGGAGGAAGGCTTTCTAGAAGGTACTCATAGCACAGGGCTTACAAATTATTGACTTAAAACTTAGTCACACAACCAAACCTAGCTGCAGGGGAGGTCCAAAAGACATAATCATATAGCTAGGCTAATGAATACAGAAGAAACAATTGGATATGAAAAGGAAACTAACATGCTATTCCACAATCTCTAAAGAAAGATTAGGGAAGTTTTGGCTTAGAGCAAGAATAGTCACAATAAAATTTTACAACCCTTTGCAAGCATATATGAAAACATACCAAAAAGGTTGTAATGGTCTTTTCTTAAGCTGAGAGGGCAGAAAAAATGAGAAAAATTAAATTATAAAATGAAACTTTGGTTTAGAGGTAAGAAACATTTTGCAACAGTCAAGAGGTCAGGGTTTTACAGTGTATTATGTGAATGTTGTGACTCATTGGTTTCATCTTAGATATTATAATCTGACATTTTGTAAAAGTGGTTTTTCATGAGAATTTTTTCAGGTGCCCTATAAAGTTCTGTCACATCAGAAGTGAATAATAATCTTCCATATTCATGAGATATCTTAATGGCATCTTCTACAGTCTTTCACTGTTTAGGTAAACCTGGGAATCACATTTGGGTATTGTTTCATCCAACTTCTGTTATCCATCCCCATCATAAGTCATGAAGGTCTTGGACATTTTGTGCTCTAGCAATTAATTCCTCATGAATCCTGGAGTTATTTGCTATTCCAGTCATTTGTCCTACTTCACTTCCCGTAAGCATAATGAATTTACCACCATAAACTCCTAGACCATATGGAATTTGTACATGTGATTTGACTTCGTGAGCAAAAATTCTATGGATATCTTGAAATTCGTGCCTAGTATAAAACTTATTTTCAGTAGAGATTATATTTCTGCACTCAGGCAGCTATGAAACTTTCACTGTTATTGCTGGTCAGGCTTTCCAGAGGTCGTGATAACCTCCTAGGTTCTCTGGAAGAGGGACATATTCTTTCGGATGACATTGTAATATTTTGTTCGCTAAAATATTTTATCTATATAAATAGATAGTTCCTAATGTCTTCAGTAACAAGACTAACAAGACTAGTACTTTTTATTTTTCTTAGCTCTGTGAGTTAATGTGACCAATGCCTGAGGTTAAGTAGTCAGGCCAGTATTACACTGGTCTTTGCCAGAACTTTTTGTCTAATACATTTCTCTATTGTTTTCTACAGGTCACAGGATGTTAATACGCGTTCCTGAATGCAATTTTTAAAAACGTTTTGTGACTGACTGGCAACATGGTAATTTAATTTTCAAATATAATTTGCAAGTAAAATGTGTCGCACTCCAATAAGGCACAATGACCTAGATCCTGAGTATGATCCCATCAGAAGAAGCAAATACTGAGTTGAACAAGCTCACTAATGTCTGCTTACACCAGTCACTTTGAATGCTCAATGGCAGGCAGGGGAAATGACCTGTGGTTGGCAGATGTCCACTCAGTATGACCCTGGATTGGACATACAGTTACCTTGAGTCAGGCCAGCCACGTGTTGTTGGACTATTCCTTGGAGATACATTCATTAGTGACTGTTAAAGTACCTGAGTCATTAGATGCCTGTAGACTATGCCCATTGAGATTTGCATTAGGTGCAAGCCGCCTGGCTGTGCTGACAGTGACTGATGCTATGAGGTTTCACAATGACATGGCAGCCAACTACATATGCTCAGATTTACCATGTACCAAGAGTTATTCATACAATTATCATTCTACACACAGGCAGTAATAAAGGGAGTAAAAAAAACCACAACGATGACTCTGGAGACAAATGTACCTCCAGAAGAGTCCAGTGGGTCCAGAAGCCCTTTAGGTACTGGTCACAGGCTCCTTTTGGGCAGAGATCACAGCAGTAGCCACCAGGTATGGAGAAGTCCTTAGAGTTCTCATGGGCAAAGCTTCTGAAGGCATCTTGGGCAAGACCTTGTATTTGCTGGTCTTATGATCCTCTGCAGATGGGTCCATTCTCATTTTCTCAGCCACCTTTCACTTCCTTTTAGTTCATTTCAGGTCTCTTATGATCCCAGGCAGTAGTAGT
Organism: Piliocolobus tephrosceles; assembly: GCF_002776525.5. Lineage (NCBI taxonomy): Eukaryota > Metazoa > Chordata > Mammalia > Primates > Cercopithecidae > Piliocolobus > Piliocolobus tephrosceles. Next base: position 90,617,714 of record NC_045442.1, on the reverse strand, counting down.
TGTTATTACCTCAGTTCATTCATGCATGTTTATCTCTTTGGGGATGAGAGGACATCTTCACTGTGGACATAATTCTACTGGAGATGAGTGACTTTATTTTAAGACATTGGGATCACAAATTATTATCACGTATCATCAGAGCAGACAATAGCTACCACCTGGGGCTGAAAGCAGATAACTCCATTTATTCTAGAAACATTCTGTCTTGATTATAGCTCCAGTTACTGTGAGGGACTTCCTTTTCTCCATCTATTTTTTACAAGGCTTGAGTCTGAACTGCTAATATTCTACTGATTTACAGATGAAGGGACTGACTGCATCATTCCAGCCTGTCACAGCACTTGCATCAATACTTCCACTTTAAGAGTTTTCCACCTTGTCCAGAACTACAGTCCATTAATCCCCTCATTTTTCTCTCTTAAGAGAATAAACAACACATCTCATGTACATACCCAGACCCCTCTTCTCCCAAATACCAAATACACAAAAATCCAATCTCTCTCCTACCCAAGTAATTTTAGATAGTCTCTTTCTCATAATTACTTTAAGCCCCCTGACTCGATGCTCGTCCTTTCTCTGGCAAAATCTCATCCCTGGATGAACACCACTTTGTGTTGGCTCAATGACACCACTCAGTTGAATCAGAAAAATATCAAAAAGTGGTCAGAGGTTCATCATAAATTCAAATAACTTATACAACAAATTGGCCCTAAATATTTCTAAAAATCAATAAAAGTTTTGTTTCTCCAATGACATCATTTCTTCAGAAACTCAACAAGTATAACCAATCTTTTCTATGTTCTTCTAACTTTTATTCAACTTCTTTCACCTGATATCTTGCCAAATCATTCAAGGAGAAAATATATCCCATTAGGCAAGAGCCAATCATCCTCCCATCACCTCAGAAAATAATATGCACAGGACGCGCCCACCTCACCTTTCTCTGCCTCATTATGTCAGAAAATGTACCCCTCCTTTTCTCACAAATCTGAGATAAAAAATTTAGATGGCCTGTAATTCCAGCACTTGGGGAGATCAATGCAGGCAGACTATTTCAGCCCATGATTTTAAAAACAAGCCTAAGCAACTTAGAGAAACCCATCTCTAAAACAAATACAAACAAATAAGTAGCTGAGCATGGTCATGTGGTGGCACATACCTGTATTCCCAGCCACTCAGGGTGGGGAGCACTGAGGTGGGAGGATCACCTGAGCCTGGAAGGTTGAGGCTGTAGTGAACCGTGATCACACCACTGCACTCCAGCTGGGGCAACAGTTATTTTTAAAAGGATCTTCTCTGTTAAAAATGATCAAGTAAACAGATGGCTATGAGGCTGGGGTGGCTCCAGTACGCTCAGTTCTTCCTTCAACAAACCAAAACTTGACTCAGTGTAAATAATAAAAGGAAACTTAAGTTTAACCCATCAGAAACCAACAACTACCAACTAACTAGAGACTTTCCACTGCAATGTTCCAAATGAGGCCACTGCTCCATTTTACCCAATCAAGTATTTTCTTTTCTTCCACATTCACCATATAAGGGTCTTCCCCCACCCTCCCTAAGCCTCTCTGTGGGAGCTCTGGGGTGCTTGCAGTCTCTGGCTGCTTTATAAATTTCTGAATCCTCAAATACACTTCGTAATGTTTCAAAGTGCCTAATTGTATCTTTTAACAGCTCTTATGGTTACATCATTATTTCTGGATTTTCAAGCTCTATCTCCTTCGTGGGATTGATTCTCAGTATGTGAACACGTTCTACTTTACCATTGTAAAGACTCTCCTAATGTGGGCATTTTTTTACAAAACTATACATATTCTTACTATGTGATCCAGCTGTTGCACTCCCTAAGTCTTTATCCAATGACCAGAAAGCTTATGTCCACACGAAAACCTGCACACAGATGTTTATAGCATCTTAACATATTAAAATAGCTGCCAAAACTTAGGAGGAACCAAGATGTCCTTAAGTAGCTTAATGATAAATACAAATGTGGTATATTTAGACAATGAAACATTAATCACCTCTGAAAAGAAATGTGCTATAACTAACTGCATATTACGTACTAAATACATATTACTAACTGAAAGAAGCCAACCTGGAAAGTTATCTACTGTATGATTCCAAGTATATAACATTCAGAAAAATGCAAAACTATGGAGCGTGAAAACATTTGTAGTTTCCAGAGGTTAGGAAAAGAAAGGATAAATAAATGGAGCACAAGATTATTACAGTAGTGAAAATATACTGCACGATATCATAACAGCTATAATACATTCATCATACATTTTGTTCTCGTTATACATTTTCCAAACCCTTAGACTGTGTGCCACCAAGAGTATCACTCTGGGTGATGACGATGTGTCAATGTAAGTTCGCTGAGCTGACTATAATAAATATTCTACTCTGGTGTAAGAGGTTGTTTGTGGAGTGACCCGAAAGTGTACAGGAATTGAGGGTATATGGGAACTCTGGACTCTGCACTCCATATTGCTGTACACTCAGATCTACTTAAAATAATAATGAATCTTTAAAAATCTATTACTATCACGTAGCCCTTTTAAAGTCTCCAACTGGTCTGAGCCCATTCTATTAAATCTCAGAAAACACTGGTTAGTAAGCTAGCTCTGACCCAACTGGCCAGAAGAGGCAGAAAAGACCCAGAGCAGGGGAGTATATTGCACATGCATACACCAGGAAACTGGAGGAAGCTTGGAGGCCCTTGAGCCTGGTCCTGAGCCCACTGAAACTGGAGTTATAGGCACAGATGCCTGGGCACTAATCTGAATTTGCCAACATCCAAGGCCATATGAACACAAATGCGCAGAGTCTCCTCTGCAATCTGTAGCTAAGGATGTTAGGCCATGACTGGACTAGGATGGGAGATGAACTGAGGACAATAGATTCTGTAGACTTTTGTTGCCTCTTCCCAGCCCCAAGCATTTCACTCTTTCCTCTTGCCACAGGCAGCAGGGAGGCTCCCTATGAACATCATCCCCACAGCCTATAGTTGTGTCGCCTTCAGTCTCTTATACCCTCCTACGGCACAGTCAGTCAGGACATCCAGCCTTGCAAACTCAAGGGTCCACATAATGGGGTGAGCAGAACCCTCACCTTTGATCTGCAGACAAATACCCCCTACCTTCTGGGCCTCTACCAGCAATTGGAGGCCCTGGAAATTTCCAGACACACACCAGTGTTCTGAACTGCAGGCTGCTATCCCATCCTATGGCAGAGTAGACCTTTTCTCCTCCAGAATTACCGTTATCCAGTTGAATGAAATGTCTTTTTAACATAGAAACAGGGCACAGAAACTAGTGTTCCTTGGCCCTGAAACCCATCACACTGTCTGCAGGTATACACCTGTCCTTAGCAAATACCACAGATTTGAGGACTCAGTCCCTGGAGTGTGGTCATTGACTCTGCTTTCAGAAAACATCAAGGTACCTTTGGCAAGTCTGCAGACTTCATGAAGAAAAACAAAAACATAAAACCAAGTGATGAACACACACACACACACACACACACACACACACACACCCCCCGCAAAGTGACTAACAGGATGTCCCTCCAGGACATTTGCAGAGAGGGGAGAAGAAAACATCCCAGGGCCCTTTCACAGCTACTTCCTTGAGCTCCTTTTCTGACAGTGCTGTCTAGACCTGTCTCGGCCCAAGCACCGCCACCGTGATATGCAGGAGCTGGCTTCCTGACCTGAAATTCAACATCAAGAAATGATCTCTTGGCCAGGCGTGGTGGTTCATGCCTATAATCCCAGCACTTTGGGAGGCTGAGGCAGGTGAATTGCCTGAGGTCAGGAGTTCGAGACCAGCCTGACCAACATGGTGAAACCTCATCTCAACTAAAAATTAAAAAAACTAGCAGGACGTGGTGGTGTGCCCCTGTAATCTCAGCTACTTGTGAGGCTGAGGCAGGCGAATCACTTGAACCTGGGACGCGGAGGTTGTAGTGAGCGGAGACCGGGCCATGGCTCTCTAGCCTAGGCAACAAGAGCAAAATTCCATCTCAAAAAAAAAGAAAAAGAAAAGAAAATAAAGGTTCTCTTCTACTTAACATTAACAGGAATGTCCTCAAGCAGTGTCCTCATTGGCAGGGGTGGAGTGGGGGAGTTTCTTAAAAAGTGAGGTCTCTGCCCACCATCTACAGAACCTGGAAATTTCCACCAATGCCACAAAAACAAAATCACTGGATAGTGCTCCAATGTATGGCAGATTAGATCATCTCTCCATTAGATCTGGGTTTCTATTCCATTGAATGAAATGGCTTTTCTATTACAGGGTTAGGATAAGGGATCAAAAGGGTCTGACAACTGAACTCCAGCATACAGTCTGCACAGACACTAGGCTTGTGCAAATATGACACAGTGAGGCCCCAGGACCCTTGAGTCAGCTGAATGCATTGAATTTCAGGAAACAGTGAGATACATTCAGCAAAACAGTGGGCTTCATGCTGAAAGAAATCAAGCCAAGAACACACACATCACTCTGACAGACACACAAAAGACACACACATACACACATGCAAACACATATTCAGACACCCTATTGGCCAATAGGTCCTTTCACCAGGAACCTGCAGACAGGAGAGGAGAAAGCCTCCCAGGGGACCATCACTGTACTTTCTGGAGCCCCTTATCACATGGCTAGCCCCGGGACAGCACCGTTTTATCCCGGTCCAGCCCAAACTGCCATCACCCTCTGATGTGGAAGCTGGCCTCCTCACCAGAACCTCTCTGTCAGACAAATTTCTCTTCTTTTTAAAATGGTTAGAGAGAACCTTCAGACAGTGTTCTGATCAGGGTGGTTGGAGAGGGGGGCTTCCTAGGAAGTCAGGCAGGGCAGAGTTGAAGCCCTCTGAGTTAGCTGTGGCTTTTGATATAAAGGCATGTAAGACTGCACAGGTCAGGGGGTAGTGAAGGGATGGACTGGGGTGTGCTGAACAACTCCAGTTGGGAGTGTTCTGTTACTATAACAAAGATCCTGAACCTATGTAACACATAAAGAACAGAAATTTATTCTCTCACAGTTCTGCAGGCTGGGAAGTCCAAAATCAAGAGGCCTCTGGAGCAGGCAATCCTACTACATACTCACAGGGAGGCAGGTGAAAGGGAGAGAGGATGGATGTGATGTGCTCACATGACAGAAGAGTGACAAAAAGTAAACCCAATCCTTCAAGCTCTTGTTATACTTACATAAGACCTAGCTATTCTGTATGTATATAAAAAGTAACATCCACATATGGGAAATGCAGAATAGATAAATAATTTATTCTCTCCTTTATCAGTTTTTCCAAAAAAATATGTGGCTTTTTTACCTAAACACCTCCATTAAGCTGCAGCTCCCAATACTGCTGTCTTAGGGATTAGAGTTCCAACACTTACATTTTGAGGGATACATTAAGACCATAGCAATTGTAAAACCAGAGTATCTGAGCCAGGTCTCAATCAAGATAGAAGTTTATTTTGCCAAGGTTAAGAACATGCTCAGAAGAAATAAACACAGAATCACAGAAACAGTCAGTGGTCTGTGATTTTCTCCAAAGATGATTTTGAAGGCTTCAATATTTAAAAAAGAAAAGTGACCTACAGAGGAAACAGGAAGTGTGTGGTGATCCTCATGTTGCAAGAGAAAAGGAGCAGGTAGGGAAACAGCCAATTATGTACTGATCTTATGCTCAATAAATCAGCACTTGATTCGATAAGATGAACAGGGTAGCTACCTGTGGAAATGTTTAAACTCCTATCTGTAACTGCTTATAAAGCCAAGGAAAGGCAGCTTCTTGCATGACTCAGCTTTCAGCTTAATTTTTTTATTTTGGCATAGTAAATTGGGTCCCCAATTTTTATTGTCCTTTCATACAATGATCAATCCCTAGATCTGTTATTTCACCAGGAGTTGCAAAATAGTAATATTCTAATGCTATCATTATACTTTCATTTATTCGCTGAAATACTTACATAAAAAGTGACTTCCCCTTGATCTGTTAGTTATCCAGTGACACCACCCACACAGAAAATGCAGACTAGATGAATTATTCCCTTATCAGCTTTCCAAATAATAAATTGGATAACTGGCAGCCTTTCTCTTGCTTGTAAACTTATTTATTATAATTACAAATCCATGCATTTATTGCTGTTACTAAACTAATTGATGTTCCAATTGTCCTGTTTTTGGACAATAGGAGCATCATGTCATCTCCTAGGCCCTCTGATATACCCTAGTTATGTTTCATAGCATCTTTATTTTATGATATGTCAGGGAGATCGAGAATCATCTCATACATTTTCTATCCAGACCTAAATTCAGGCATTTCTCCAAGAAAATCTGATCTCTTTTTTATAAAAAATTGTTATTTCCAGAATATAGCCTGGATATGAGAAATGTTGCCTTACTAAGTTGGTCCTTGATTTTTGCCTTTTTCTGTGAATACATACAGGAGTTCTCCTTCCTTCTGGGTTCTCTTTTTTTTTTTTTTTTTTGAGAGTTAAAACATATCATGACACGAATCAAGTTAAACTATGCCTCTGAGTTTCAGTTTCCTTTACAGACTATTTATTTTGATGATTACATGAGTTAGCACACAGAAAATGCATAGCAGTTTTTGTGATATACTTCAGGTGATCAGTAAATTCTCAGCACAAAATGTGCAAATGGTGAAGGGGGGAACTCCCATCAGTCCTACCTAACTGGATGGCAAACTCCTTAAAGACAGGATCATAGTTCTAAACCTCTGTGTATCCACCATAACTCCTAACACAATGCTTTGCATCAATCATGAGCTCAAGAAATTATTACTGATGGCCAATAACCAATACATATGTACTTTCAAACCAAATAACAAGAAGAAAATCTATAAATAGCAACCTGTAAGTATCAAATATTTCTGGGTATTGTCGTAGGTCTGTGAAACCACAACACACTGAGATACTGAAAGACATGGACTAAATCCAGTTCTAAAGCAATTTGAAATTTCCACAATATAACTTAAATTCATTAAATTTTCAGATTTCTGAATTCATTCAAGTTCTAAAGTTATCATTCTGGGACAGTTCAATGTCTTTAAGTTTTTAATCTTCTGCATTCTAATTTCCTGCTATAAAATCAATAAAGTGTAGGTTGTAAAGAAAAAAAAACATATCATGAACCCATGATGACTTGTCCCATCCAAATTGAGGACTATAAAGTAGTTGTTTATTACTTTGTAACTTCTATCTGTATCCTCTTTTTTCTATACTAAGAATCCTAGGTCCTCAATGTGTATATAACTGAGAGCAAGAATGTGTATATAAATATATATACACACACACACACACACACACACACACGTGGTATAGGCTGAACTTCATATAATGAGAAGGGGATATTAAAAATTATACATGTTATCTGCTCATTTGTGCATAAGACATCTAAAATGGATAAAAGGGAATCGAATGAAATGGGAATCTAATGAAAGGAAATCTAATAACATGAGCACACAGATAAAGGTGGAGAAGAACGTAAGTAGCCTAAGTAACTCTGGAAAACTCTATTTTCATTGTTGAAAGCTAAAGACAAAAAAAAGGTCCCACAAATACTATCTTCTAATTAGTAAATTTATTTCTCAAGCATACGATTTCACAATTCTCAATCTACTATACACATGCATACACACACACACACACACCAGGAACAAACAAGTGAACATATCTTGGAAAATAAAAGTCAATTTTCTCACTGTTAGAAGTTACAAAGAAGGAAAAGCTAGAATAAACTTGGTGGTGTTAGAATGGAATCAAAGGCAACAATAAGAACTCACGGTTTTTATAAGTAGGTAGGTAGATACACAGTCAGACAGGTATAGACAAATGTTAATGCATGTGTAAGTACACCAACGTACAGTTCCTAGCTCTGTCAATGGAGAGATCCTAGAGTAAATGACATTCCAATGCTAATGAGCACGTCTAGTGCTCAGATCATGGTTTCTAGTACCATTCTCCAGTTAATGAACCAGGGCTCCCTAGAAATAGGGTTAATTTCAGGGCTGAAGTCGGGGAAGATGCATGATAAGCCTGGAACGCTTTATGATGCTAAAAATAAGGAAGAACTCACAAATGTTGACAGCACATCAAAAGGCAACAGGTGCCAACCTGAAGGGGTTCTCAATGACCAGTGTTGAGTGCTGGGAGAAAAGCTGCGGGTTGGAAGAGAAGCTGAGACAGGGCTTGGAACATGTCCAGGGTCCAGGATCTAAAATCCCTGGTAGCCTTTGGAATGGGTCTAGAATTGCTAACTCCTTGCTTCTAGCACTCCCTTTATCTCAAGTAGCCATATGTTTCAAAGAAAATGCTAAACCATCACAACTGTAGCTCATTCACTTGATACACCGCTTCCTTTCAACCTCCACATCCTCACCACCTGTTTCTTTGTTTGATCACCAATAAATAGGCTCCCAGAACTCGGGGCCTTTGCAGCCTCCACACTAGTGTTGGCCCCATGGTCCCACTTTCTCTCTTAACTTGTCTTTTCTCATTCCTTTGACTCCGCCAGACTTCATAGCCCCCATGGGCCTGGTGTTGGGTCTGATCACCCCAACAGTTGACACAACCTGAAAACAAAATAAATAATATTAGCATTGGATCATAATCCAAAGAATGCACAAGACTGCCATGAGTCCATAATAATATAAATAATGGAATAAACAAGTGCTGTAGAAGCAACTGCTGTTTCCTACTAGAGCATTCCAAATAAATACAGAAGGAATGATAGAAAGAAATCATCAGGCAACCTCCACCGTAATAACTGCTGTAGGTAAAAATCTACTCATGGGTCCTAGGATTAAGGGGGGAGAATATGATATCAAACAGGATATTTGGATATCTCTAAATGTCTCCCCATAAGATACATTTCAGCTAAAACAGGAAAAATACTTGGCAGCCACCACTGTACCAAGATTAACATCACCAGTAATGGCAACATCATGTACCATCTGATAAAACGCACTGAGAAGTATGTAACATTACTTCTGTGGCATTCCTGCCACATGAATCATATATATTTCATAGACTGTACCTCCATTTGGGTTTGTCTGATGTTTCCTCATGATTAGATGGAAGGTAACTTCATGACAAAACATTCCACAAACCCAAATAGAAGTGCAGTCTACAAAATATTTACAAAATAAATATGATTTTTAAAAAGTATCAAGGTCACAAATGCAAAAGAAATAATGAGGAAATTATGCAAACTGGAGGAGCCTGAGGAAAAATGAGAACTACGTGCACTGAGGACAGAAAATGGGTACCAGAGGGAGAATTCAGATGCGCTCTGAAGATTAGTTGACTGTACTGACTCAGTATGAGTTTTTCACCTTTAATAATTGTTCCATGATTATGTTAAACATTAACATTAAGGATAGATGAAGGGTATGAAAAAATACTGTTAATATTATTTCAATTTTTCTGAAGTATACAATTATTTCAAATTGAAACATTTTAAAATAAAAATTGATTCTATTTCTTCTTATAACTAATACAGCTCTTAAAATATGAATACACTTACTAAAAATCCCAACAAGAATAAGGTATAAGGATCAACAATGACTGTCACCTTGGGATGTTCATCCTACAGCCCCATGCCTAAAGCAACTAACCTTAGGATTCTGAGGAAAGAACCATGGCTGAAGTCAAAATCAACCCCTTTTCTGCATCCAATCCAAGGACAAAAATATACATGTACAGAATTCAAATATCACACATAATTATAATCCTCATTTTATAAATAGTTTTGTCACTTGGAATAAATGCTATTTCCATGAATATGTACATTTTACATATCATCAATCAATTTATGATACAACAAAGAGGGTCATAGAGATGTAAACAAACAAGAGGCTCACGACCCTACCGAGGTATAATATAAAATCACCTGATTAAATAATCTGGAAGGAGGGTAAGTGGTATCAAGAAATCAAAACAGGATGAATGGTTGAGCCACTCAAAGTTACAGAGAGCAAACTAAATGGGAAAATAAATCGTTAATAGTTACAAAAACTGGAAAGGTGCTTGTATGTATATGACAATGTATATGACAAATTGTCCATAAAATCAACTTGTTTATCTGACATTGGCTGGCAAAGATCTCCTGTACTAATAACACAGACATTCCCCTAGATTAGGAGTCATTCAGCAAACTTTTCCCGAAAATGGCAAAATAGTCCACATCATCTGTTTCATACTCTACTCGACCATTGCAGGATGAGAGCAGCCACAGACAACACATAAACAAGTAAACAGGGTTATGTTTAAACAAAACTTTAAGTATAAAAGCAGTACTGATAGGGTTTTTGCATATGTTACTTTAATTATGACTTTAATTGCTTAAAGTATTTCCTGGAAACACCAAGCTGTTAATAAATGTTAGTTATTTTTGTTTGAGAAAGTTTCAAGAGATGGAAATTATCAACAGAGGAGTGTGAAAGTCATTGGGCATTAAGCTAAGCCATACAAACTTCATCCTGAAAACCGTGGGGTGTCCTTGAATGCCCATGAGTTTAATTTCCATTTATTCTGCCTCAGGTTTTAAGGAGCATGCAAAAGGACTAGGAGGGTAAACACTCATAGCTCATTAGTCCAACAATGAAGAAATCACGAGGGCCTAGAGTAATGGAAAGGCAGTGAAGTGAAAAGAGAGTCAAAATGTGTAATTTTCCAAATGCAGAACTGAGGCATTTAAAAGGACTGTATGTGGTGGTTGGGTGCCATTACAAAGGAGGTGGATGAATTTTAGGCATGTAGGTTTGTGGTGCCAGTGGTTGGGCTGGGGACAAGCACACGGGGAAACAAGGAAAAAAGAAGATGCATTCAGGTTTAGGGAAAAATATCACATGCTCAGTGTCCAATTCCTGTTAAACACCTGGAGATGGGAGTCCGTGGTGCAAAGGGAGTTCGAGATTAACTATACACAATTGGGTGATGCTGGCATGCAGGGAGAGTTGAAGCCACGGATTTCATTAAGGATCCCAATCTGAATGTGGACCACACAAGGGAATCAGAACCAAAACGTGAATACAGCCAAGACTGCAGGTTTCTCTTCCCTTCCTCCAAACCCACTTTCAGAAGACTTTGAGAAGAATTGACTAAAGAATGTAAGTAACCTCCAGGAAACAGGGTTCTACAGAAGCTGGGGAAAGGCCAGTACATGGAAGAGAGAGATCAGTAGTACCTGCTCACTACAAGGAGGCGCCTCCAAATGTCAATGCCTATTTTCAACAAGTGGGACCCAAAGTGATTCACACCAGTGCTCCAAAATACACCTGACCCTTTAATAACGTGGAGACATGGATGCCAGCTCCCCACAGTCAAAAATCCGAGTTTAACTCTCGACTCCCCCAAAACATAACTCCTAGCGGCCTGCGGTTGAACGGAAGTCTTTGTCACTGATAACACAAACAGTTAAGATCTATTTTGCCTGTTATTCACATTATACACTGAATATGCTGCTCCCAGCGGAGGCCGAGACTCCTGCCCAGGCGCCTCCCTCTCAGCCCCCACTCCAGCCTCCCCAGACTCACCCTCGGCAGGGCCACCTTCTCCTCATTTCAGTCTGGGGCCACATTCTCCAAGCCTGCGGGACATGGCAGGAGGCAAAGCATAAGGCGACGTGGCTACAAAGCCGTCTCCCGCGTGCATCCACAGCTTCCGATTCCGGTAGGGGCACTGGCTCCTGTCCCTCCCCCAGCATCTATACCCTGGTTCTGATAGGACGAGAAGGAATCTTTCAGCCAGCCCTGATTGGGTCATATTATCCAATCAGAGTTGCTCTGCACAGAGGCTCTCATCCAGTCCAAACATGCCTTACAGGAGTGCCAGTTAAATAAGAGTCGTTATAAATAGTTGCCCAGTGGGCTTTCGTCATTTCACCCTACTTCGGAGATTGTGGTCTGTACTGCTCCGCCCTGGGCAGGAGGAGAAGGAAGAGGGCCAGGCACCACTTTGAGCCCGCACTTTCCCTGGATGCTGGAGGCTGCTCTGCCGTGGGTAGGAGGAGAAGGAAGAGGACTGGGCGCCGCCTGCCTGCACTCTCCCTGGATGCTGGAGACTGGAGGCAGTGAGGCAGCCAGGCAGCAATAGTGGGAGGCTACTTTGGAGCGGCCTCACAAAGCGACCTCGCCTTCCGCTGCGCCTGGAGAACACGGGCTGGGAGCCCAGCAGAGCCGTCTGACCCTCCCCGAGCCCCATCCCAGATCCAGCCAGGACCCCTGTGATGCACATGGGCTTCTCGAGAGTCCATTTTCTTCTTGAATCCGGGGCACAGTGCGGCTTGAACCCAGCCACCGACCTCCTCCTGGCCCTCTCAGAACCCGCTGGGAGGAGGGCGCGCTGGAGGAGCCCGGGTCGGAGAGGAGCCCTCCCCTTCTCTCCTACGTGGAAGCCCTGGAGCCTCCGTTTCCTCTGGGACTGGGGTCCGAGGCCTCCTGCCCGACCCGCGGTGAGAAAGGGAGCCCAGATCAGGACCCGGTGAGAGGGCGTTGGAACCCGGGAGAGGCAGGAGCCTTGAGGGGCAGCCAGGGAAGAGGATGGGGTCACCTTCGGCCCCGGCCCCGGGGACCCAGGCCTCTGTCACCTCCTGGGGGTCCTGCCCGTTGGGGTCCCACTCTCCTGGCTGCCTGTGGGTATCTCATCTGAAACTGGAAATAACCCTCTTCAAAGTACGGCTTAGCAAATATTTATTCGCCCATGCACCCCCCTTTTTTTTTCTTCATAGTGTTCTTTTTGTCTTGGGTCATTTGTGTTTTTCCTATATTGATGTGAAACATTTTTAAAGACACTATAGAGATTAGTCCTTTATTGGTTCATTTCTATTGTAGGTTGTTGTTTCCTACTCTGGTCTTTGTTGTTTAATTTCATTTTTAATTTCTTGCTTGGTTTCATTCATGTAACAATGTTTTTCTTAGAATATTTGTATCTGTATTTGTGAAACAGAGCATCTATTATTTCTGGGTTTTTTATTGTCTGATCAGATTGTGTATTAATGTAATGCTGGCTTCACAAAACAAAATTGAAAAACTATCCCTTTCTTCTTTCTCTTTAAGAGAGTGAGCAGTGTCAATATTTTTTTCTTCCTTAAATATTTGGAACATTTTCAAAGTCTGATCCTGGTGTTTTCCTTGTGGAGCATTATTGTTTGTTGACTTGTTGGATTTTTTAAAATAGTTAATTACTTTTGTTTACTATATATAGGAGTGTTCTTATTTTATGCTTTTTTTGTGCCAGTTTTAGTAAGTTGGGTTTTCAGCATCTATTGCGATCTCTGTTGTCAGACTTTCGATCATATGTATTTCACAAAATTCTCTGATTATCTTGTTATAATACTGTTATGTAGAGTTGTTCCTTTGATTCTGATACTGGTCACTTGTGTTCTTTAATCTTTTTTCCTTGATCAGTTTTGCCTGCACTCTCCCTGAATGCTGGAGACCAGAGGCAGTGAGGCAGCAACAGCGCCAGGTGACTTTGGAGCAGCCTCATACAGCGACCTCGCCTTCTGCTGTGCCTCCTCCCAGAGCCCAAGAAGCCCAGAACCTGTGGCGTCCGGCTCTGAAAGGAGGAGAGGGCAAACCAGCCGAGGGTGAGTCCGGTAGTCTGGGATGCCTTTGGCGGAGGAAGGACAGGCAGGAGTCTCGGCCTCCCGGGGAGAATTTCACAAAATTCTCTGATTATCTTGTTATAATACTGTTGTTGTTATATCTTGTTATAAGGCTGTTGTTTTGATTCTGATGCTGGTCATTTGTGTTCTTTAATCTTTTTTCCTTAATCAGTTTTGCTAGTGGTTTATTAACTATATTATTTATAAAAAACAACTTTTAGCCTTGGTTTATTTCTGTTGTTTTTTTTTTTTCCCATTTTATTGATGTTTGTTATTTTTATTATTATCTTCATTCTGTATTATTTGCACGTGATTTTTCTTTCTTGATTCTTGAGAACGAAGTTGAAGTGCCGGGTGTGTTGGCTCATGCCTGTAATCCCAACACTTTGGGAAAGGCCAAAGTGGTTGGATCACCTGAAGGTCATGAGTTCCAGACCAGCCTGGACAACATAGTGAAACCCCCAGCTATACTAAAAATGCGAAAATTAGCCGGACGTAGTGGCAGGCACCTGTAATCCCAGCTACTCGGGAGACTGTGGCATGAGAATCGCTTGAACCCGGGAGGCGGAGGTTGCAGTGAGCTGAGATCACGCCATTGCACTCCAGCCTAGGCAATGAGGTTGAAACTTCTTCTCAAAAAAAAGAAGAAATAAGTTGGGGTGATTCATTTTCAGTGTTTCTGGACTCCTGTCCTGCAGAGATCCTCTCGCTGTAACCTGTTTCATGTGAGTAGAGTTTAAAACATGTTTATTGGCCTCTGTGCCTTACTTTTCTTCATGTATTCTTCTTCTTTTGTTAATTTTTCTTTAGGGTTTTTTTTTCCTTATATTAAATTGAAGGATTTATGGTTAAAAATCTGTAGGTTAGCCCTTTATTGGCTCATTTTTATCATAGGTTCTTGTTCTCTAGTTTGATTTTTGCTGTTTCATTTCTTTGTGTTCATAGTTGTATATAGTAATCTGGTTGATGATGATCTTGTATGCAGTAGCTTTGCTTAATTTATTAATTAATTGTAACACTTTATGTCATGTTAGGCTATGCTGAGCGCTTCTGGGAGCAGCCAGGTTTCCATGAACTCCCAGTTTACTCTAAATACTCTAGCAACCCACATGTGTGCACACTGGATAATGTCATGCATGTAGGGCAGTGATGCTGGGGAGACACCAACTCTGTCATTCTGTGAATCCACCACACAATCACAAACATTAGCATTAAAATAAAATGGACTGTTAAGCAACTGCAAAGGACTAATGCACCTTTGTGGCACAAATGCATCTTTCTGTATTCAAAGTACTTGTAAGAGCTTCAGGTTCCTCATACTCAGCCACTGACCTCGGGGTTCTTAGTACACAGGCACACATGCACAGACACACATACAGGCACACATATACACATGAATGCACACATGTGCGCACATATTCACATCCACATGCAGATGCGCACACACAGACCCAGGTGAGAAAGTCACATGTACATGGAACAGCCCCTGCTTTGTAAGCCATCTGGCTTTGTAGGGAGAAAGAGGTGGAACAACACACTGGTTATCTTGGAAGAGGGGATGTAGGGAGGAGAGCTGTATATGTCCAGTGGGGAGAAATCCTCAGGATGGTGCTGTTGATATTCGATGGCAATTACGCTCATGCAGACAGGGATCTTGAGTGGTGGGGGCTGAGGGTGCTGAGCACATCTCCCCAGGCAGACAAGAAGAAAGTTGCAAGTGCAGGCACAAGATGAGGAGTCATAGTGAAACTTATCACAACATTCAGCCTCTATTCAGGAAATACTTCACAACACTTGCCAGGTACTTTTAGAGGCACTGGACATACTGAAAAGAATAAAGCCATAAAAAAATTCTGTCCCTGTGGAACTTGCAATTTTGTGCAGAAAAGCAAATAGTTCACTAAAGAAATAAGCACAACCGGCCATGCGCGGCAGCTCAGGCCTGTAATCCCAGTACTTTGGGAGGCCAAGGTTGGTGGATCACAAGGTCAGGAGATCGAGACCATCCTGGCTAACACGGTGAAACCCTGTCTCTACTAAAAAATGCAAAAAAGAATTAGCTGGGCATGGTGGCGGGTGCCTGTAGTCCCAGCTCCTCAGGAGGCTGAGGCAGGAGAATGGCATGAACCCAGGAGGCAGAGCTTGCAGTGAGCCGAGATCATGCCACTGCACTCCAGCCTGGGTGACAGAATGGGACTTTGTCCAAAAAAAAAAGAAATAAGCACAACCATAGAATGTTGGAAGGTGTCAAAAGTTATGGAACAAAATGAAGGAAAGGGGATAGGGACTGCTAAGGGGTGGGCTACAGTCTGAATTGGGAGTTAGGAGGGGTTGGAGTGAGAATGTCCCATTTGATCACAGTCTTGATGCATGTGAGAGAGCCTGGAGGAGAGAGTGGGCAAGAGCCACCCAAGTGGCTGTAGCAGGCTGGATGCTGCATTACATAGGGCACATTAAGTGAAATGTGATGACTATTTTGTGTAATCCTTTTAAATCCCAATAGAAATAGGACTGTGTGGGAGGACTACATTTTGAAATAATTATTTTCAAAAACACAGCAGCTCCATCCTATTGAGAAGTGGGAATATTGGATGATAAGTTGAAGTATCATTTTGTGTTAGAATATTGAAGCAAATACGGCTTGGTGCGGTGGCTCACACCTGTAACCCCAGCACTTTGGGAGGCCAAGGAGGGTGGGTCACTTGAGGTCGGGAGTTTGAGATTAGCCTGGCCAACATGGTGAAACCTCATCTCTACTAAAAGTACAGAAATTAGCCAGTTGTGGTGGTGAGTGCTTGTAATCCCAGCTACTGAGGAGGCTGAGGCAAGAGAATTGCTTGAACCCAGGAGACAGAGGCTGCAGTGAGCCAGGATTCTGCCACTGCACTCCAGCCTGGGTGAAAGAGCAAGACTCCATAAAACAAAAAAAGAAGAAGAAGAATATTAAAGCAAACCATTAAAAAAAATTCCAAATTCCCAGAAATGTGGCAAGACAAGGAACCCTATTGATGGCCCTAACGAAGCCCTATAGATTTCTCAGAGGAGCCTCCATTTGTTAGAACCATACCTAGGGTCACAGCTGGCTAAGACATTCTCCATCAGCCTCTGGGATCAAAGGCGGGGTATGGAGGTTGTCTGGAGAGGGCCATGAGCCTCCCTCTCAGTAAAACACAAGCACAAGGGCTACATCTCTCTTGGTTTTTCGTAACAGAGGAACACAGGCAGAGCTTAGTGTTCCCAGAGCCTCTGAGATCTCAGGCAAAGTATTTGGTAAGATGCTGTAGATATTTCCTTCTAAAAATAAAAATTCCCCTGGTAAATGCTCAGGCATCTCAGTGGCCACACCAGCCTTCGTGTGTGTACCCAACTGCCTTCATCTGCCTCTGTTCCCACTGAAATTTTACATGTGAAATCTGGGAGGGGATTGGACAGCTTGCATAACTTAGTTGATGACTCTCCCACAATCTTATAGACTTTAGTAATCTCTGAGGCTCTTCACCAACTCATGTGACAAAGTCACTTAATTCTGTAAATTTGGGCCAGTTCGTTTTTCTAGCTCTCAGTTTGCTCATCTGTATGCAAGAGGTTTAGTGTAGGTAAACCAAGGACACCAATATGCCTGTCTCTCCAGTTTGTCAATAACAGAAGAGAATCTGAGCTGGGGGATGCTGTTCCAAGTCCCAATTCCATACCTCCAAGATCAGCTGTTTCTCTTTATTCATCACCAGGCATGCATCTCCTTGATACCCTCAATATCGAGACATAAAATGTGACAAGACAGGTTATCTATGTGTTATTTTTTTTCTCCATTCCTCATGACTTGTATTTCCTTAACTCATCGGAATCAATTTTCCACATTTTTTGAAGGAAAGTCTTTTGATAATGTTATAGATAATGTAGATAATGTTAATTATCTACAAACAGCTGAGAGAAAGGGCTATTGCCTTCAGTGTGCTGGTGATAAATTTCCAAATGATGAATAAAAGATTTCCTAAGGCATCAGTTTCCATGACAGTGTCTTTTTTTTTTTTTTTTTTCTCTTGGGCACAAGGGAATGAGCAGAGCAGGTACGCGTCTGGATTTCTTTTGTTTGTTTTTAGCTTATGCACAAAATCAAGCTCTTTTTTGTTGAAATATCTTTTTTCTTGTATCAGAGATGAGTTGTAAAAGACTCATTGTGGGTTCAGGGAAGAATGTTTTAACATGCAAGGAAATGTTGCAAATTGGAAAGAGGACGTAATTTCACAAAACTAAATAAAACTGGGGGACTTTTTAGGTTACTCTGAGTAAATCTTATCTGCATCCCGCTAATCCCAATCAAATAATAATTTATATTTGTTTAATTTACTAAACTGCACATTCAATTGACTGAACTGTAGAGGATGAGCAAGTGTCAACCAATAATTATCCTCCCTATGGGCTAACACAGCAGGCTCCAGTGAGTCATAATACACACATTCAGAGGTGGTCCAATGCAGTTCCACCATAGAAATCCTTCCCAAGCTTAGCCACTCTTGTCATTAATCTCTCCAGACTCAAACCATGGTTCAAACACAGTTGTCCCTTGGCATCCAGAGGATTGGTTCCAGACCCATATCTGCTGGGAACAGACCCTAAGCCTGTCATAAACAGACCTTAAAGAAACTGGTCATAAACAGGATTTCTGCAGCAATGTGACATGCTAGTGATGGCTGTGACACAAACTGCTAGAAGTTGTTGGTTTACTGGAGCAGGGCAAGGAATATCTGGCCCACCCAAAGTGGAAAACTGCTCAAACCACAAACAATAGCATGAGTGGTCTGTGCTGTAACAACATATTTTTGCTGCAAATAATCAGCCAGAGACTGTTTCTCTGCTCCTCGCTAAGAATGCTTTGTTTCCCATAAGGAATGCTTTTAGCTAATCTATAACCTATAGAAACAATGCTTATCACTGTCTTGCTGTCAATAAATAAGTGGGTCAAACTCTATTCATGGCTGTCAGCTCTGAAGGCTGTTAGCCCCCTGATTCCCACTTTGCACTTTATTTCTCTGTCTTTTTTTTTTTTTTTTTTTTCATTCCTCTCATGCCGCTGGGTTGGGGTCTCCACAAGTGGTGCCCAACATGAGTCTCGAACCCAGGTTGAAGGGTCACTGGAGCGATGGGTGGAGAACGTGGAACTATGCTGGAGGACACCAGAGTACTCTTAAGCAATCCCCATGGTAAGTAAGAAAGGGAGCTCGGAAACATCAGGGTAACAATGGGACAAGGGTCAAGCAGGCAGGTGACTTATTTGAGTCTGCTTCGGAAGCTCCTCAGAAAAGGGTGAATGAAGGTTAGCACTAGCTGACTTATGCAGCTTTCTAGTGTGGTGGAGAAATATTGCTCCTGGTTTCCGGACCAAGGAACTATGAATATAGAGGTCTAGGAAAAGGTAGGCTGCGCACTGAAAAAGGCATATAAGGATGGTGCCGAGGATATTCCTATAACTATCTGGTCAGTGTGGGCTCTGGTTCATTCCACCTTGGAGCCTTTCCACACAGATGACGAGGAGGAGGAATCAGAGGAAGAAGGAGAGTATAACAAAGTAAAAGAAGAGGTGATAGAGCAGGTTTGCTTGCCAGCTAAAGTGACAAAGGAGGGAGAGGTTTGTCCCTACCCCTCTGCACCCCTTCATCATTTTGAAGAAAAAGAGTGGCCTGATCCTCCAGATCTTTCTTTTCTGGAGGACACTGAGTGAAAAGTAGTTGCCCCAGTGACTGAGCAGCACCTGGAGTGACCGCTCTCAGTTCTATTCAGGCAGGAATCCACCAAGCTAGATGAGAGGGTGATATGGATGCTTGGCAGTTCCCTGTTAGAATATACTCACCTGATCAACAGGAGAATATTATAGCTACATTTGAATCTTTTCCTTTTAAAATACTTAAAGAATTTAAGCAAGCTATTAATCAATATGGACCAGGTTCTGCTTTTGTAATGGGACTGTTAAGGAATGTTGCTGTCTCTAGTCAGATGATTCCTGCTGGGTGGGATGCTCTTACTCAAGCTAGTCTGATTCCTGCTCAGTTCTTATGATTTAAAACTTTATGGGCAGATGAAGCTTCCATTCAGGCTCTTCACAATGCCCAGGCCCAACCTCAAATTAATATAACTGCAGACCAACTTTTGGGGGTTTGCAGCTGCACTGGTTTAGATAAATGTACAGTGGTTATGCAGAATGATGCCATAGAGCAGCTTAGAGGAGTGTGCATTAGAGCTTGGGGAAAAAATCACTCCAGGAAGAAAACAACACCCTTCCTTTAGTGCTGACAAGCAGGGGCCCAAAGAACCTTATGCAGATTTTATAGCCAGGTTACAGGAGTCTCTTAAAAAGGTAATTGTATATTTGGCTGCTAAGGATATAGTGTTGCAGTTATTAGCTTTTGACAAAGCGAATCCTGAGTGCCAAGCCGCTCTGTGACCTATTAGAGGAAGAGCACATTTGGTTGACTATATTGAAGCTTGTGATGGTGTCAGAGGTAATCTGCATAAAGCTACTCTACTGGCCCAGGCAATGGCAGGACTGAGAGTGGGTAAAGGAAATACTCTGTTTCCTGGAGCTGGTTGTGGGAAACATGGTCATACTAAGAAAGAATGTAGAAAACATCGGTGAGTCAGACCACCAGTTGGGGGAAAATAGAAAAGTGCTGAGCCTGAAATATGTCCAAAATGCAAAAAAGGAAAACACTGGGCTAATCAGTGTCACTCTAAGTTTGATAAAGATGGGAACCCAATTTTGGGAAACGCCATGGGGGCCTGTCCCAGGCCCCATTCCAAACTGGGGGATCTCTGGCTGAGGCCACTCCCTCACCCCTGTACAATGCCTGTCCCCCACCACAGCCAGTAGTGCCACAGTAGCTTTATGCTGCACAAAAGCTGTGAACTTTCTGCCTGGGGAACCCCCACAAAAAGTGCCCAACAGGAGTCTGTGGACCCTTGCCAGCAGGGATGGTAGGATTACTTCTACGTAGTTCTGGTTTAAGTTTAAAAGGAGTGCAAGTACATATAGGAGTCATTGATTCAGATTACAATCAGAAATTCAAATTGTTGTATCTACTTCTGTTCTCTGGAAAGTAGAGCCAGGAAAGCATATAGCACAGTTCTTGATTGTGCCATATGTGGAAATGGGGAAAGGTGAAACTAAATGTATAGGAGGATTTAGAAGCACAAATAAATAAAGCAAAGAAGGTTATTGGGTGAATCAAATTAATGATAAACATCCTACCCGTGAAATAACTATACAGGGAAAAATTGTAAAGGATTGGTGGATACAGGAGCAGACATTTCAATCATTTCTCTACAGCACTGGACATCCACAAGGCCAATTCACCTCACTCAATTTAACACAGTTGGAGTTGGTAAAGTCTCTGAAGTATATCAAAGCAGTTATATTTTGCATTGCGAAAGACTCAATGAACAATCTGGGACTATTCAACCAATTGTAACTTTTGTACTTGTAAATTTATAAGGAAGAGATTTATTACAGTGATGGAGAGCACAAGTGTTAATTCCAGAACAGTTATATAGCTCTCAGAGTCAGCATATGATGCAAGAGATGGTGTATGTGTCTGGCATGGGATTAAGAAAAAATTTACAAGGGTTAAAGAAACCACTTCAAGTGAAAGGACAGAAATCTCACCAGGGTTAAGATATCATTTTTGATGGCGGCCATTGTTAAGCCTTCAGAACCTGTACCTTTAAAATGGTTAACAGATAAGCCAATTTGGATAGAACAGTGGCTGCTGAGTGAAGAGAAACTGGAGGCTTTAGAGGACTTAGTTACTGAACAATTAGGAAAAGGACACATAGCTCCAACATTTTCCCCCTGGAATTCTCCAGTCTTTGTTATTAAGAAAAAATCACATAAATGGAGAATGTTGACAGATCTTACAGCCATTAATTCAGTTATACAACCTACTGGTGCATTGCAGCCAGGATTGCCTTCTCCTGCTATGATTCCAAAAAATTGGCCTTTAATAGTCATAGATTTAAAAGACTGTTTTGTTACTATCCCCTTAGCTGAGCTAGACTGTGAATGGTTTCCTTTTACAATTCCTGTGGTAAACAACCTGCAGCCTGCTAAGCGTTTTCACTGGAAAGTGTTGCCACAAGGCATGTTAAACAGTCCAACAATTTGTCAGACTTATGTAGGACAAGCTGTTGAACCTCCTCATAAAAAATTTGTCACAGTGTTACATTATTCATTATATGGACAATATTCTTTGTGCTGCCCCCACTCAGGAAATATTACTCCAATGTTATGATCACTTGCAAAACTCGATTTCTCATGCCAGTTTAATTATAGCTCCTGACAAAATTCAGACTACTAATCCTTACTCCTACTTAGGGACCTTAGTAAATGACACTACCATTGTGCCACAGAAAGTACCCACATGTAGGCATCAATTGAAAACATTGAGTGACTTTCAAAAATTACTAGGGGACATTAATTGGACACGACCTGCTCTAGGCATTCCTAACTATGCCATGAGTAATCTATTTTCTATCTTTAAAGGAAATCCTAGTCTCACTAGCCCTCAGCAAGTAACAAAGGAGACTGAGGCAGAAATACACCTGATTGAGAAGCAAGTGCATAAGGCTCAAATAAATAGAATAGATCCAGAAAAGACTTCAGACTTACTGATTTTTCAAACTCAGCATTCATCTACTGGTGGTGTTGTCCAAGAGCATGACTTGGTAGAATGGCTTTTTCTTCCACATACTAATTCATGGACTTTAACTCCTTATTTGGATCAAATTGCTACTCTGATAGAAAATGGGAGAACTTGAATTGTTAAATTGCATGGATATGACCCTGGAAAAATTATTGTCCCTCTTACAAAGGCATAAATACAACAGGCCTTTATAAATACTCTTACTTGGCAAATCCATTTAGCTGATTTCATGGGTGTTCTTGATAATCACTTTCCAAAAACAAAGTTATTTCAATTTTTGAAATTAACTAATTGGATTCTCCCTAGAATAACTAAATTTAAACCAATTGAAAGTACTGAAAATGTTTTTGCAAATAGGTCTAGTAATGGTAAAGCTTCTTATTCTGGATCAAAAAGTAAACTTTTCCAGATGCCCAGTACTTCAGCTCAAAAAGTGGAGCTTGTAGCTGTAATTGAGGTGCTGACTACTCTTGAGATGTCTGTCAATGTAATTTCTGATTCTGCATATGTGGTTCATTCCACACAATTAATTGAAAATGCTCAGTTATGATTTCATACAGATTAACAACTGATGACTTTATTTACCCAGTTACAAAGTGCAGTTAGGAATAGAATGCACACTTTTTACATTACTCATATTAGAGCTCATACACCCCTTCCAGGACCTTCAACTACAGGGAATCAAGTGGCTGACCGCTTAGTTGCCATGGAATTATCTAACGCTGAACACTTTCACACTTTGACTCATGTAAATGCCTCTGGTATTACACGAAGATATAATATTACTTGGAAAGAGGCTAAAGCCATTATTCAACAATGCCCTACCTGTCAAATGATTCATTCTCTGTCCCTTACTAGGGGTGTTAACCCCATGGATTGGAACCAAACTGTCTTTGACAAATGGATGTCACTCATGTTCCTTCTTTTGGTAAATTGGCCTATGTGCATGTATGTGTAGACAACATTTTCTCACTTTGTTTGGGCTACCTGTCAAATGGGAATCTTCTGCTTGTGTTAAATGGCATCTTCTGCAATGCTTCACAGTCATGGGCATTCCAGCTTCCATTAAAATGGACAATGCCCCCAGGATATACTAGTCAAACTATGGCTACATTTTTCTTTCAATGGAATATTAAACATATCACTGGCATCCCATATAATTCACAAGGAAAAAGCCATTGTGGAATGAATGAATATCTCGCTAAAATAACAATTGAAAAAACAGAAAGGGGGAGACAATGACTACAGGACTCTGCATATGCAATTGTATCTAGCATTATTGACTTTAAATTTTTTGAGCCTGCCTAAAGGCCAGGGCTATCAGCAGCTGAACAGTATCTACAGAAACCAGCTGCAAAGACAGAAGCAGAATAACTGGTTTGGTGGAGAGATCCGATA
Organism: Piliocolobus tephrosceles; assembly: GCF_002776525.5. Taxonomy (NCBI): domain Eukaryota; kingdom Metazoa; phylum Chordata; class Mammalia; order Primates; family Cercopithecidae; genus Piliocolobus; species Piliocolobus tephrosceles. The sequence goes on along the minus strand of NC_045442.1, from coordinate 90,593,986 downwards.
ACAAAAAGTTGGGAAATAGGTAAAATAATAACATGGGGTAGACGTTATGCTTGTGTTTCTTCAGACCAAAACCAGCAGCTGATTTGGATACCATCAAGACACCTGAAACGTTATCATGAACTAGATGCCAAGGAAGAGATTTTGGGAGAAACCCAAGGACCCCCTGGTTGCAGCCACATCAAGACTGACAATAAGGAAGACACCAGTCCCAGCAAGCAACACTCATCAGGCACAGCAACCCATGTGGGGCCAGATCAAGAAGTCGACACAGATGGTGGAAGAAAGTCTGAAGACAGTGGAACAACCAGTTACAATGAGTAATCTAATGGTAGCTATGATGGTTGTGCTCACCATTGCCGTGAGTATTCCTCCAGCACCTGCTGAAACAAAAAACAGTTATATTTATTGGGCATATATTCCTTTTCCACCACTTCTATGGCCAGTAACATGGTTAGACCCCCCCAGTGGAGGTATACACTAATGATAGCTTTTGGATACCTGGTTCTACAGATGATAGAGGCCCATCTCACCCCAAAGAAGAGGGAATGATTAGGAATATTTCCTTGGGATTTGAGCATTTAACTATTTGCTTGGGAAAAGCCAATGGGTGTTTACCTCCCAGTCATCAATCTTGGCTGGCAACAGTGCCTGAGTGTAACATCTTCGTGTCACAATTACGTATGCTTTCTGTTCTTAGTATTTATTGCAATGATTATGCTCCTGTAACTGAAGTTTACTGCCCTCAAAAACCTGTCTGTATAGTGGATTGGACATGTTCAGAAAAAATGAAGATATTTGCTTGGGAAGATTGTATTGCAGGGCAGGCAGAGTTGTTGTGTAATGATTCATATGGAGCCATTATTTATTGGTCATTTTTGAAAGGGGCATTTATGAGGCTTACCTCTCAATCTGTAGGTAATGGTCACCCTGCATCTAAAGAAAATGATCAGATGGTAGACACTATAAGAAGTACAGCAGAAGTCCCTATTATTTGGACATGTGGTATAGTGGCACCTCAACCTCAAATGATGTGACCTGCTGTAGGAGGTAAACATAAAGAGTTGTGGAAAATATTAATGGCACTGAAAAAGATAAAGATTTGGGAAGGGAAATATACTAAGCCAACCCAATATAATCCTAATTGCATGTTAGAATTGGCACACAATGATTCAGTCTGGATACAGAGTTGTGTCCGTCCTCCCTTTCTGCTTGTAGTGAGTGATTTAAAATTTGATCTCCCTAATCATCATGTGACCTGTCAAAAATGTAGATTGTTTTCTTGTGTGAATTCTTCCTTGTATAATGCTGATCCTTCTATCTTAGCAGTAAGAGCCCAAGAAGGAGTATGGATACCTGTGAAGATTTCCCATCCTTGAAAAGCCTCTCCTCCTGTGCATATTATTACTGAAATTCTTCAAAAGATTTTGAGGCACTCTCAGTGTTTCATTTCTACTTTAATTTTAATCATTATGGGATTGATAGCTGTCACAGCTACTGCCGTGGTAGCTGGAGTTGCTTTGCCAACACAGTACAAACAGCAGACTATGTAAATAATTGGTAGAAACATTCTACTTTGCTGTGGAATTCCCAAACTAATATAGACCAGAAATTAGCTAATCAGACTAATGATCTTGGACAAACTATCTTATGGTTGGAAGATTGTATAGTTAGTTTAAAATATAGAATGCAGTTACAATGTGATTGGAATATTTCTGAGTTTTGTATTACTCTTCACCTGTATAATGAAACAGAGCATGAGTGGGAAATAGTTAAGAGACATTTAAACGGTCATCCTGGAAATATATCTTTGGATATTGCAAAACTGAAGGAACATGTATTTCAAGCCTCTCAGGCACATCTGACATTAATGCCAGGAACTGAAGTGCTTGAAGGAGCTGCAGATGTATTAGCAACTATTAACCCACTAAAATGGATCAAGACACTTGGAGGCTCTGTGATTTCAATGATGACTGTGCCTTTAATCTGTGTTGTTTGTCTTTGTGTAGTCTGCAAATGCGGATCCTGAAACCTGTGAGAAGTAGACCACCATGACAAAGCTGCCTTTGCTTTTATCACTTTGCAAAAATAGAAAGAGGGACATGCTGGGAACATGCCCTAAGCCTGTCATAAACAGGCCTTAAAGAAATTGGCCATAAACAGGATTTCTGCAGCAATGTGATGTGCTAGTGATGGCTATGACACAAACTACTAGAAGTTGTTGGTTTACTGGAGCAGGGTAAAGAACACCTGGCCCACCTGGGGAGGAAAACTGCTCAAACCACAAAAAATAGCATGAGAGGCCTGTGCCTTAACAACATGTTTTTGCTGCAGATAATCGGCCAGAGACTCTCTCTGCTCCTCACTAAGAATGCTTTGTTTTTGGTAAGGAGTACTTTTAGCTTATCCATAACCTATAGAAGCAATCCTTATCACTGGCTTGCTGTCAACAAACATGTGGGTCAAACTCTGTTTGTGACTCTCAGCTCTGAAGGGTGTTAGCCCTCTGATTCCCACTTCGCACTTTATTTCTCTGTTTGTATTCATTCCTCTAGCACTGCTGGGTTGGGCTCTCCACAACCGAGCTGGTCTTGGCACAAATCCATGCATGCTCAGGTCCTGAAATCAGCCTTGTGGAGCCTGTGGGAAGGAACCTGGCCAATGCTGTATTTTCCTGCTATGTTTGGTTTCAAATGTGGAAACTGCCTATACAGACCTACTGCATTTATTTTTTAAAATCCTCTGTAAATGGACCTGCACAGTTCAGACCCAGATTGTTCCAGGATCAACCCTACAGTAGAAACCACGTATCTTTTTTATTGTCTCTTGGGGTCTGTCTTTTCACCAATAAAATATGAGGGCTCTTGGGAGCAGACCCCCAAAATCTGGCAATAAACTGGCTCCAAAACTGGCCATAAACAAAATCTCTGCAGCACTGTAACATATTCATAATGGCCCTAATGCCCAAGCTGGAAAGTTGTGGGTTTACGGGAATGAGGGCAAGGAACACCTGGCCCACCCAGGTCAGAAAACTGCTTAAAGGCATTCTTAAGCCACAAACAATAGCATGAGCAATCTGTTCTTAAGGACATGCTCCTGCTGCAGTTAACTAGCCCAAACTATTCCTTTAATTCAGCCCGTCCCTTCGTTTCCCATAAAGGATACTTTTAGTTAATTTAATATCTGTAGAAACAATGCTAATGACTGGTTTGCTGTTAATAAATACGTGAGTAAATCTCTGTTCTAGGCTCTCAGCTCTGAAGGCTGTGAGACCCCTGATTTCCTACTTCACACTTCTGTATTTCTGTGTGTGTGTCTTTAATTCCTCCAGTGCCACTGGGTTATGGTCTCCCTGACTGAGGTGGTCTCAGCAAGTGGCATCCATCATGGGGGCTCAGATGCAGGTCGAAGGGTCACCAGAGTGATGTTTGGAATGGAAAACTAGCTGGACGACACCTGAGTACTCTTAAAGAAATCCCTGTGGTGAGTAATAAGGGGAGCTTGGAAGGATCAGGGTAACCATGGGACAAGTTTGGGGTCTGGTTCGTTTCACCTTGGAACTTTTTCACACTGAAGATTAGGAGGAACGAGAGTATAATGAAGTAACAGAAGCAGTTACAGAGCATGTTTATTTACCAGCTATAGCCAAAGCAGCAAGGGAAGGAGAGGTTCATCCCTACCCTTCTGCACCCCCTCATTATTATTTTGAAGAAAATGGCCCTCCAGATCTTTCTTCTCTGGAACACACTGGGCAAAAAGTAGTTGAACCAGTGACCGTTGGAGCAGTGCCTCGAGCGACCACTCTTAGTTCTATTCAGGCAGGAATTCAGCAAGCTAGACGACAGGGCGATTTAGAGGCTTGGCAGTTCCCTGTTAGAATACACCCCCCAGATCAACAGGGAAACATAGCTACATTAGAGCCTTTTCCTTTTAAATTACTCAAAGAATTTAAACAAGCTATAAATCGGTATGGACCAGGTTCTCCTTTTGTAATGGGTCTGTTAAAAAATGTTGCTGTTTCCAGTCAGATGATCTCTACTGACTGGGACACTCTTACTCGAGCTTATCTAACTCCTGCCCAATTGTTACAATTTAAAACTTGGTGGGCAGATGAAGCTTACATTCAGGCTGCTCACAATGCCCGGGCTCAACCTCAAATTAATATAACTGCAGACCAACTTTTGGGGATTGGCAACTGGGCTGGTTTAGATGCACAAGTGGTCATGCAGGATGATGCCATAGAACAGCTTAGCGGAGTGTGTGTTAGAACTTGCGAAAAAATCACTACAGGTGGAGAACGATACCCTTCCTTTAGTGCTATAAAACAGGGACCAAGAGAACCATATGTTGATTTTATAGCTCATTTACAGGAGTCTCTTAAAAAGATGATTGCAGATTTGGCTGTTCAGGATTATAGTGTTGCAGTTATTAGCTTTTGGCAATGCTAATCTGGATTTCCAGGCTGCTCTGTGACCTATCAGAGGGAAAGCACATTTAGTTGATTATATCAAGGCCTGTAATGGTATTGGAGGTAATCTGCATAAAATTACTTTGTTGGCACAGGTAAGGGCAGGACTGAGAGTGGATAAAGGAAATACTCCATTTCCTGGAGCTTGTTTTAACTGTGGGAAGCATGGTCATACTAAAAAAGAATGCAGAAAAAATCAGCAATCCAGGCCACCAGATAGGGGAAAAGAGAAAACTGCTGAATCTGAAATATATCCAAAACGCAAAAAAGGAAAACATTGGGCTAATCAATGTGACTCTAAGTTTGATAAAGATGGGAAACCATTTTCAGGAAATGCCATGAGGGGCCATCCCAGGCCCTGTTCTAAACTGGGGCATTTCCAACTCAGGCCATTCCATCACCCCTGTACAATGTCTGTCCCCCACCACAGCTTGCAGTGCTGCAGTAGATTTATGCTGAAAAAAAAGCTGTCAGCCTTCTGCCTGGGAAACTCCCGCAAAAGGTCCCAACAGGAGTCTATGGACCCTTGCCATGCGGGGCAATAGGATTAATTTTAGGAAAGCCTAGTGTAGGTTTTAAAGGGGTACAAATACATACAGGAGTCATTGATTCAGATTAAAATGGGGAAATTCAAGTTGTTATATCTACTTCTGTTCCCTGGAAAGCAGAGTCAGTAGAGCGCATAGCACAGCTCCTGATTGTGCCATATGTGGGAATGGGAAAAAGTGAAATTAAACGAACAGGAGGATTTGGAAGCACAAATAAACAAGGCAAAGCAGATTATTGGGTAAATCAAATTACTGATAAATGCCCTAACTGTGAAATAACTATTCAGGGAATTAATTTTAAAGGTTTGGTAGATACAGGAGCAGACATTCAATCATTTCTCTACAGCACTGGCCATCTGCATGGCCAATTCAACCCACTCAATTTAACATAGATGGAGTTGATAAAGCCCCTGAAGTATACCAAAGTAGTTGTATTTTGCATTGTAAGGGCCTGAAGGACCTGATGGACAACCTGGGACTATTCAACCAATTATAACTTCCTTACCTATAAATTTATGGGGAAGATATTTATTACAATTAGGATCACAAGCTCTAATTCTAGAACAATTATATAGCCAGCAAAGTCAACATATGATGCATGAAATGGGGTATGTCCCTGATTTGGGACTAGAAAAAAATTTACAAGGTTTAAAAATTCCCACCAAAGATTAGGATATCATTTTTGATGGCAGCCATTGTTAAGCCTCCAGAACCTATAACTTTAAAATGGTTAACAGATAAAGCAATTTGGATAAAACAATGGCCACTAAGTAAAGAGAAACTGGAGGCTTTAGAGAAATTAGTTGCTGAACAATTAGAAAATGGGCACATAGCTCCAACATTTTCCCCTTGGAATTCACCAGTTTTCGTAATTAAGAAAAAATCAGGTAAATGGAGAATGTTAACTGGCTTAAGAGCCATTAATTCAGTTATACAATCTATGGGAGCATTATAGCCAGGATTGCCTTATCCTGCTATAATTCCAAAAACTTGGCCTTTAATAGTCATAGATTTAAAAGACTGTTTCTTTACTATCCCTTTAGCTGAGCAAGACTGTGAATGGTTTGCATTTACAATTCCTGCAGTAAACAATCTGTAGCCTGCTAAGCATTACCATTGGAAAGTGTTGCCACAGGGCATGTTAAACAGTCCCACAATTTGCCAGATGTATATGGGGCAAGCAAGTGAACCTACTCGTAAAAAATTTTCACAGTGTTACATTATTCACTATACGGATGATATACTTTGTGCTGCCCCTTTCAAGAAATATTACTCCAACGTTATGATCACTTGCAAAATTCAATTTCTTGTGCTGGTTAAATTATAGCTCCTGACAAAATTCAGACTACTAATCCTTACTCCTACTTGGGGACCTTAGTAAGTGACACTACCATTGTGCCACAGAAAGTAACCATACGTAGGCATTAATTGAAAATATTGAGTGACTTTCAAAAATTACTAGGGGACATTAATTGGACACAACCTGCTCTAGGCGTTCCTACCTATGCCATGAGTAATCCATTTGGTATCCTTAGAGGAAATCCTAGTCTCACTAGCCCTCGGCAATTAACAAAGGAGGCTGAGGCAGAGTTACAACTGATTGAGAAGCAAGTCCATAAAACTCAAATAAATTGAATAGATCCAGAGAAGACTCTAGATTTGCTAATTTTTTCAATTCAGCATTCACCTACTGGTGTTATTGTCCAAGAACAGGACTTAGTAGAGAGGCTTTTTCTTCTACATGTTAATTCACGGACTTTAACTCCTTATTTGGATCAAATCGCTACTATGCTAGGGATTGGGAGAACTTGGATTATTAAATTACATGGATATGATCCTGGAAAAATCATTGCTCCTCTCACGAAGGCACAAATACAGCAAACTTTTATAAGTAGTCTTACTTGGCAAGCCCATTTAGCGGGCTTTGTGGTATTCTCGATAATAATTTGCCTACAATGAAACTGTTTCAGTTTTTGAAATTAACTAATTGGATTCTCCCCCAGATAACTGAATTTAAACAAATTAAAGGTGCTGAGAATGTTTTTACAGATGAGTCTAGTAATGGAAAAGCTTCTTATTTTGGATCAAAAGGTAAAGCTTTTCAGACACCCTATACTTCAGCTCAAAACCAAAAGCAGAGCTCATAGCTGTAATTGAGGTATTGACTGCTTTTGATATTCCTATTAATGTGATTTCTGATTCTTCATACATGGTTCATTCCACACAGTTAATTGAAAATGCTCAGTTATGATTTCATACAGATGAACAACTGATTACTTTATTTAGCCAATTGCAAACAGCAGTTTGAATGCACTCTGTGTACATCACACACATAAGGGCTCATACACACATTTCAGGACATTTGACCAAAGGGAATCAAATAGCTGATTGCCTAGTTGCTACTGCAATATCTAATGGTAGACACTTTCACAATTTAACCCATGTTAATGCCTTTGGTCTCAAACGCAGATACAGCATTACCTGGAAAGAATCTAAAGGTATTATCCAGTGATGCCCAACTTGAAAATGGTACATTCCTCATCTTTTACAGGAGGAGTTAATCCTCGAGGACTGGAATCTAACTCTCTTTAACAAATAGATGTCACACATGTTCCCTCTTTTGGGAGACTAGCTTATGTACATGTATGTGTGTACATCTTTTCTCCCTTCTTCTGGGCTACATGCCAATCAGGAGAGTGTTCTGTCTGTGTTAAATATCATCTTTTGTGGTGATGGGCCTTCCAGCTTCTATTAAAACAGATAATGCTCCAGGCTATACTAGCCAAGCTCTAGCTACATTTTTCTCTATGTGGAATATTAAACACATTACTAGTATCCCATGCAATTCTCAAGGACATCCCATAGTGGAAAGAATGAATCTCTCCCTAAAACAGCAGCTGCAAAAGCAGAAAAGGGGAAACAGACAATATGGAACCCCATAGATGCAACTGAACCTAGCATTATTAACTTTAAATTTTTTGAGCCTGCCCAATGGTCAGATGTTATCAGCAGCTGAACAGCATCTACAAAAACCAGCTGCAAAGATAGAAGCAGAACAAATGATTTAGTGGAGAGATCTGATAACAAAAATTTGGGAAATAGGTAAAATAACTTGGGGTAGAGGTTATGCTGGTGTTTCTCCAGGCCAAAATCAGCAGCCAATTTGGATATCATCAAGCCACCTGAAAACTTATCATGGGTCAGATACCAAGGAAGAGATTCCAGGAGGATCCCAAGGACCCCCCTGGTTGCAGCCATGTTGAGGCTGATGCTGAGGTGGACCCCAACTGTCACAAGCAACACCCTTCGAACACAGCCACCCACCTGGGGACAGATCAAGAAGCTGTCACAAATGGCGGAAGAAAATCTGAGGAAAGAGGGACAACAAGTCACAATAAGTAATTTAATGGTAGCTGTGATAACGGTTACCACCACTGCTGTGAGTATTCCTTCAATAAGGGCTGACACAGAGAACAGTTATACTTATTGGGCATATTTATAAATCTTGGCAGGCAATAATCCCTGGATGCAATCATGCTGACACAGTTACACATGCTTTCTGATCTCAGTATTTACCATAATAAATCTCCCATAATTGAGGCATACCACAATCAAAAACCTATTTGTTTTTTTTTCTTTTTTTTTTTTTTTTTTTTTTTGACACAGAGTTGCGCTGTGTCACCCAGGCTGGAGTGCAGTGGCCGGATCTCAGCTCACTGCAAGCTCCGCCTCCCAGGTTTACGCGGTTCTCCTGCCTCCGCCTCCCGAGTAGTTGGGACTACAGGCGCCGCCACCTCGCCCAGCTAGTTTTTTGTATTTTTAGTAGAGACGGGGTTTCACCGTGTTAGCCAGGATGGTGTCGATCTCCTGACCTCGTGATCCGCCCGTCTCAGCCTCCCAAAGTGCTGGGATTACAGGCTTGAGCCACCGCGCCTGGCCTCAAAAACCTATTTGTAAACAAAATAGAACCTGGCTAGAAATAATGAACGTACTTGTTTAGAAAGATTGCATTGCAGACCAAGCAGAAGTGCTGCACAACACCTCCTATGGGATCATTATCAATTGGTCCCCAAGGGGATGTTTAGCTTGAGTTGCACCTCTCAGTCTGCTTGCCACAGCCACACTATGTTCAGATGATCTGAACAAAATGGTCAGATTGTAGAAATGATAAGAAGTATGACAAAAGTTCCTATTATCTGGAACCATGGCAGTATAGTGGCACCTCAAACTCAAATGGTATGGTCCACTCTAGGAGCTAAACATAAGGATTTCTGGAAACTACTAATAGCTCTTAATAAGATCAAAATTTGGGAAAGAATAAAAAAAGCATCTAGAAAGACACAAACTTGTCTTTGGACACTGCAAAATTAAAGAACAAATATTTAAAGCATCCCAGGTACACCTGACCTTAATGCCAGGAAATGGAGTGCTTAAAGGAGGTGCAGACAAATTAGCAGCTAGTAACCCATTAAAATGGATAAAAGCACTTGGAAGCTCTGTGATTTCAATGACGATTGTGCTTTCAATCTGTGTTGTTTGTATAGTCTGCAGATGTGGATCCTGACTCCTGAGAGATGTAGTTCACCATGACAAAGCTGCCCTTGTTTTTATTGATTTGCAAATCAGAGAAGGGGGACATGTTGGGAGCAGGCCCCCCAAAATCTGGCCATATACTGGCCCCAAAACTGGCCATAAACAAAATTTCTGCAGCACTGTAACATGTTCATAATGGCCCTAAAGCCCAAGCTGAAAAGTTGTGGTTTTACGGGAATGAGGGCAAAGAACACCTGGCCCACCCAGGTTGGAAAACCACTTAAAGACATTCTTAATCCACAAACAATAGCATGAGTGATCTGTACGTTAAGGACATGCTCCTGCTGCAGTTAACTAGCCCAACCTATTCCTTTAATTTGGCCCATCCCTTCGTTTCCCATAAGGGATACTTTTAGTTAATTTAATATCTATAGAAACAATGCTAATGACTGGTTTGCTGTTAATAAATACATGGGTAAATCTCTGTTCAGGCCTGTCAGCTCTGAAGGCTGTGAGGCCCTTGATTTCCCCCTTCACACTTCTATATTTCTGTGTGTGTGTCTTTAATTCCTCTAGCACCACAGGGTTATGGTCTCCCTGACTGAGCTGGTCTTTGCAAAGGCTTAATTAATTTATCCCTAAGTCCAATCTAGCTGTTTATCAATATCCTCATGAACTACTAAAACACCTGTTGTGGGTTGCGCATGGTGGTCTTGCCTGTAATCTCAGCACTTTGGGAAGCTTAGGTTGTGAATAGAGATTGTGCCATCGCACTCCAGCCTGGGCAACAAGAGCAAAATTCTGTCTTAAATAAATAAATAAATAAATAAATAAAACACCTGTTGTGAAGTCTTAGGGAAATGTGCCTGGCTCTGGCATCTCCCTGCTTGGGTTGTTCAAATTATGCCAGTGATTTCAATGAAAGAAAAGTATCTCACAGTCTATGTTGTTTGTTTGTTTGTTTCTTTCTTTCTTTCTTTCTTTCTTTCTTTCTTTCTTTCTTTCTTTCTTTCTTTCTTTTTCTTTCTTTCTTTTCTTTTCTTTCGTTCTTTCATTCTTTCTTGACAGATCTCGCTTGATCACCCAGGCTGGAGTGCAATGATATGATCTTGGCTCACTTCAAATTCTGCTTCCCAGGTTCTAATGATTCTCCTGCCTCAGCCTCCCCAGTATCTGGGATTACAGGTGCCCACCACCATGCCCAGCTAATTTTTGTGCTTTCAGTAGAGACAGGCTTTCACCATAGTTGACCAGGCTGGTCTTGAGCTCCTGACTTCAGGTGATCTGCCCGCCTCAGCCTCCAAAATGCTGGGATTACAGTCATGAGCGATTGATCACTCCACTCACAGTCTTCAGTCTCCTCTTGAGTAAAATAGTTTTATAGATATATTCTCACTCAGCTGATCCTTTCTTATTTCTTAAGGAACATTTCGAGTATTCGTTTTTACCACAGTAAATCTGCCATAGTGACTGAGCCCCCAGCCAATATGAACTGCATAGGCACATCCATTGTTTTACATTGTGCAGTGACCCATGAACCAAAGGGTGAAGATGGTGCCTGAATGACAAATTTGGAAGCCTGATCTAGTACTCCAGAAGTTTCTTTATACTCCAGTCATGTGATAGAAAAGATCCCTAGTGAGAATGTAAAGATAATAATGAAATGTATTTCATTTTTGAAATACATTTTATACATTGAAATGTATAAAAATAATAATGAAAAATGTAGAGATAATGTGAAAAAGTAATAACAGGTCCATTGTTAGAAATTTCCCACACAAACTTTAAAGTATAAAATGCCTGGCAAGAAAATGTTTAAAGGGAAATGACACATGTGGAATTCAAATTACTCTTGGAGCACTCATAGCTTCCCTTAGTAGGTGAGTGAGCTAGATACCCTAACAAGACAGTTTGTTTCCTTCCTAAATTTCAAATTATATTAGTGACTGATTTTATTATAATAGTCACAGGCAGTGTGAGCCAGAACTATTTCCATATCTTCTGTAAAATTTGTGGCATTCTGATTCTTTTTTCCCCTGGATACGCTTTTATTGTTGTTCTTTTTGTTTTGGAAAATGGGCAGTGTGGGAAAATCAATAAGGCTGCTGAATTTGTCTCCTGTACGTTTAGCATCCAAGCTGCTCAAAACTGCCCTAGGTGTGGAGTGAGAAGTGATTTGCATTTCTGCCTTTCTTTTTAACTTTCCACATATCTGCTGTCAAATCTCCATATGCTATTTTCCACACCTCCCATTTGGAAAATTCCTGTATAAATCCATCATTTTACCAAATGCATTGTTTTAGAGCTGAACTGACTCAGCACTACATATGTTGTAGAATCTGGATGACTTCCAGCCACCTTCTTACCTCTGATTCTTAAGTCTTGTATGCAGTTGGGTGGTGCTGCATACAAGACTTGGTTTAAACCATGGGGGGTGGTTTAAACCACATCCATTGCATTGGGTTCACTGCTGGGAACATTAAAGAATTTAAAATTCTATTATGAGATTATTGGATTTTTTCAACTTCATCCAAGCAGACATAAGTAAATTGATGTGCAGAAATATTTCAGAAAGTAAATCAGCAGACCTTCAGTTGTCCAGGGGTGCCACCCATGTGGGCTGTGCTGAACACTCAAGCCATTTGAAATCATTAGGTCCTTTAGGGCTTGACCTCTTGTTGAGAAGCTGGCACAGCGTTAGACAACTATAATAAAAAAGAATTAATTTATACTATATTACATCATGAACCTTTGCATCACATTATTCCAAAATACATATTTTATAATTGTATTATGTGAGAGAAATTAATGTACCCATGGATGAGTATATACTGATTAAAACAAAAATATACAGACTATACTTTTTTTGGTTATGTGATTTTTTAAAACAGGAAAGTCAATGGTTACATTACATAATTTTATATTTTATATCATAGAAGGTAGTAAGAAGTTCTAGTATCTTTTCTTTCTCACAGACACTGAGTTCTGGCTAAATGCATTACAACTTTTAACAAAAACATTACTGCAAATACATAGTAATGTAAATCTCAGTTCAAAAATAAATCCTTGAATACTATGATCAAAACACTTTGACAATTTCAGAGCTGATTCTATACCTCAAAGAGGTTTGATGGCTAGAAAACTTAATTGAAATAAAAGACACTTCCATATCCCTGTTGACCTCTCCAGCCCAGTGATGTTTCCTCTTTCCCCCATCTCTGCTCACAGGCGCCATGTAGACCATGGTTCTCATGGCAGCCCTAAAGCAGTCACAGGTAGAGGCTCCCTCCAGGGCACTAAAACTCCCATCCCTGGAGTGTGCAGCCAGGCTTGGGCAGCTCCAGAACCCAGCTGACCTCACTTACTGTGGCCAAGGAAAGGTCCTATTTGTGGACTTCTTGCTGTAAGGGGCAGCTCACAGTGCGTGTGATTCCTCACATCAGGCAAACTGGCCACACTTTGCAGATGGTGAACTGCACGTCCAGGAGCATAGGACAGGGTTATTCACATGGAGCTTAAGTCGAAGCCCTGGCCAAGCTCTTAGTGTCTCCCATTCTTGACTGGACAACAGAGCAATGAAGGGCTCCTTCCTGACAGCTCATAAATGCTCATTTAACCCACAGTAAGATTTTGCTACTAACACCGTGTCTTCATTTTCTAAAAATGACCTGTGCATTTCTTTTCATAGACTTCACAATCAGGAGAGAACAGGTAATTAGGGTGGGTTGGGTCTGGTGCAGTTCTTTCCAGAGATGAGAGTGGGGACCAGATATGCCTCCTTACTCTTCAAAATCAACCTCATATAGAACATCAATTTCCTGTCTTTAGATGATCTCAATATGTAGCATGCAGCTGCTTCTCCCTGGTCCTACCAGCCTCAACTTTGTTTAGCCCTTAAATATTTATTGAAATTATTACCATATCTTTCCAGTGAGTCCCCCAGGTCTTCCAGATTATCCAAAAGATTAATCCTCATAAATACAGATAATCATCTTGAAATATGGCTTCCCTCCAATTCTGTCTGGTTTCAGAAGTGCTGGTACCTTATCTCAGGTCCAATGCAGAACCCCTGCCACAATTTCAAGACCTCCTACAGCTGGTGTCCACCCTACGTATCCCAGATTCACACTGAGGGCTGCCAGGGGTACCTGGGACTCAAGGAAAGACACAGCAACCTTTTTAAAGATGTCACTAAAGGAGTTCTTAATTCAGATACAAAATGATAAAAGAAGGAAACATCAGGAATGAAGAAAAATAGAAATAATAAAATCATGGGTAAATACGATAGGTTAGGCTTCTTGAGTTTTTCTAAACTGTGTTTGATGATTGAAGCAAAAATTACTCCATGGTCTGATATAGTTCTTCATGCCTGTAAATTATGTTGCAAAATGAGGAGAAATGGGTCTACATGGAGGTGAGGATTCTCCCATCACATGGCAGAATGTGGACAACAGTAGGCTGCAACAAGTGACATGTATAAAATGTCACACCTGAAGTAACAGAGGATCTAGAGAAACCCATACATTCTAAAACAGTATAGATAAACCAAAATGTAATTTAAAAAAAAATTACCTTGCTGAGAACAGCTTCAGTTGGGGAGACCCTAACTCAGCAGCACTAGAGGAATTAAAGACACATACACAGAAATATACAGGTGTGGAGTGGGAAATCAGGGGTCTCACAGCCTTCAGAGTTGAGAGCCTTGAACAGAGATTTACCTGCATCTTTATTAACAATAAGCCAGTGATAAGCATTATTTTTATAAATTATAGATAAACTAAAAGTATTCCATATGGGAAACAAAAGGATAGGCCAAAATAAAGGGTTCAGTTTGGCTAGTTATCTGCAGCGGGATCATGTCCTTAAGGCACAGATCGCTCATGCTATTGTTTGTGGCTTAAGAATGCCTTTAAGCGGTTTTCTGCCCTGTGTGAGCTAGGTGTTCCTTGGCCTCATTCTGGTAAAACCAAAACCTACCAGCGTGGGTGTCATGGCCATCATGAACATATCACAGTGCTTCAGAGATTTTGTTTATGGCCAGTTTTGGGGCCAGTTTATGGCCAGATTTGGGGAGGGGAACTGTTCCCAACATGTTCCCCTTCTTTGATTTGCAAATTGATAAAAGCAAAGGCAGCTTTGTCACATTAAGCTACTTCTCGCAGGAGTCAGGATCCACATCTGCAGACTAAACAAAGACAAACAACACAGATTAAAAGCACAATTGTCATTGAAATCACAGAGCTTCCAAGTGTTTTTAACCATTTTAATGGGCTACTAGTGGCTACTCTGTCTGCAGCTCCTTTAAGAACTCCAGTTATTAGCATTAAGGTCAGGTGTGCCTGGGATGCTTTAAATATCTGTCCTTTAATTTTGCAATATTCAAAGACAAGTTTGTAGAGTGTTTTTTTTAGATGCTTTTTTAATTCTGTTCCAAATTTTGATCTTATTAAGAGCTATTAGTAGTTTCCACAAATCCTTATGTTTAGCTCCTACAATGAGCCATATTACTTGAGGTTGAGGTGCCACTATACCACCATGATTCCAGATAAGAGGAACTTTTGCTGTACTTCTTATCATTTCTGCCATTTGACCATTTTGTTCAGATCATCTGAACATAGTGTGGCTGTGGCATGCAGACTGAGAGGTGCAATTCAAGCTAAACATCCCCTTAGGTGACCAATTAATAGTGATCCCATAAGAATCATTGTGCAGCACCTCTACCTGGTTTGCAATGCAGTCTTCCTCAACAAGTATGTTCATTTTTTCTGAACAGGTTCAATTTTGTTTACAAATAAGTTTTTGAGTGTGGTATGCCTCAACTATAGGAGCAGATTTATTATGGTAAATACAGAGATCAGAAACCATGTGTAACTGCATCATAGAGTGATTACATCTAGGCATTATTGCCAACCAAGATTGATAAATGTGCCCAATAAGTATAATTTTTCCCTGTGTAAGCTCTTATTGAAGGGATACTCATGGCAGTGGTTATAACTGCTATCACAGCTACCATTAAATTACTCATTGTGACCGGTTGTCCCACTTTCCTTAGGTTTACTTCTGCCATGTGACAGCTTCTTGATCTGTCCCCAGGTGGATGACTGTGTTTGATGGGTGTGCTCATCAGTATCAACATGGGTGCAACTAGAGGAGTCCTTGGGATCCTCCCAGAATCTCTTCCTCAGCATCTGCTCATGATAAGGTTTCAGGTGGCTTGATGGTATCCAAATCCACTGTAGATTTTGGCCTGGAGAAACAAAAGCATAACCTCTACTCCAAATTATTATTTTACCTATTTCCCGATTTTTTTTTTATCAGATGTCTCCACCAAATCTGTTGTTCTGCTTCTGTCTTTGCAGCTGGTTCCTGTAGATGCTATTCAGCTGCTGATAACATCTGGCCATTGGGCAGGCTCAAAAAATTTAAAGTTAATAATGCTAGATTCAGCTGCATCTGTGTTTTTCCATATTCTCTATTTCCCCCTTTCTGCTTTTGCAACTGCTCTTTTAGGGTTAGATGCATTCTTTTCAGTATGGCTTGTCCTTGGAAATTGTATTGGATACCAGTAATGTATTTAATATTCCACATAGAGAAAAATGTAGCTAGAATTTGGCTAGTATAGCCTGGGGCATTATCTCTTTTCATAGAAGTTGGAATGCCCATCACTGCAAAACACTGCAAAAGGTGATATTTAAAACAGGCAGAAGACTCTCTTGATTGGCATGTAGCCCAGACAAATTGAGAAAAGGTGTCCACACATACATGTACATAAGCTTGTCTCCCAAATGAGGGAACGTGTGACATCCATTTGCCAAAGAGAATTAGGTTTCAATCCTTGAGGATTAACTACCCCTGTAAAAGATAAGGAATGTACCATTTGGCAAGTTGGGCATTGCTGGATAATACCTTTAGCTTCTTTCCAGGTAATGCTGTTTCTGCTTTTGAGACCAGAAGCATTAACATGGGTTAAATTGTGAAAGTGTCTAGCATTAGATATTGCATTAGCAACTAGGCGATCAGTCATTTGATTCCCTTCAGTCAAAGGTCCTGGAAGAGGTGTGTGAGCCCTAAGGTGAGTGATGTAAAAGGGGTGCATTCTACTCCTAACTGCTATTTACAATTGGGTAAATGAAGTCGTCAGTTGTTCATCTGCATGAAATCACAACTAAGCATTTTCAATTAACTGTGTGGAATGAACCACATATGAAGAATCAGAAATCACATTAATAGGCATATCAAAAGCAGTCAATATCTCAATTACAGCTACAAGCTCTGCTTTTTGTTTTGAGCTGAAGTATAGGGTGTCTGGAAAACTTTACCTTTTGATCCAGAATAAGAAGCTTTACCATTACTAGACCCATCTGTGAAAAAATGAAAATGCTTAGCAGGCTGCAGGTTGTTTACCACAGGAATTGTAAATGTAAACCATTCACAGTCTTGCTCTGCTAAGGGAATGGTAAAGAAACAGTCTTTTAAATCTATGAATATTAAAGGACAGTTTTTTGGAATTACAGCAGGAGAAGGCAATCCTGGCTGTAATGCTACCATAGGTTGTATAACTGAACTGATGGCTCTTAAGTCAGTTAACATTCTCCTTTTACCTGATTTTTTCTTAATTATGAAAACTGGAGAATTCCAATTGGAAAATGTTGGATCTATGTGCCCATTTTCTAATTGTTCAGTAACTAATTTCTCTAGTCTCCATTTTCTCTTTGCTTAGTGGACATTGTTCTACTCAAATTGGCTTATCTGTTAAACATTTTAAAGGTAAAGGGTTTGGAGGCTTAACAATGACCACCATCAAAAATGATACCCTAATCTTTGGCAGGAACTTTTTCTGCTTGAAGCGATTCTTTCAAAACTTGGGAAAATTTTTTCTAGTTCCATACCAGGGACATACCCCATTTTATGCATCATATGTTGATTTTGAGGGCCATATAATTGTTCTAGAATTAGAACTTGTGTTCCCCATTGTTGTAATAACTCTTCTCCCCATACATTTACAGGTACAGAAGTGATAATTGTTTGAATAGTCCCAGGTTGTCCATTGGGCCCTTCCCAAGGCAAAATATAACTACTTTGATATACTTCAGCTGCTTTACCAACTCCAACTATGTTAAATTGAGTGAGTTGAATTGACCACGTGGATGGCCAGTGCTGTCGAGAAATGATTGAAATATCCACTGCTGTATCTACCAAACCTTTAAATTTCTTTCTCTGAATAGTTATTTCACTGGTAGGGCATTCATCAGTAGTTTGATTCACCCAATAAGCTGCTTTGCCTTGTTTATTTGTGCTTTCAAATCCTCCTGTTCATTTAATTTCACTTTTCCCCATTCCCACATATGGCACAATCAGGAGCTGTGCTACACACTCTTCCGGCTCTGCTTTCCAGAGAACAGAAGTAGATATAACAGTTTGAATTTCTCCATTGTAACCTGAGTCAATGACTTCTGTATGTATTTGTACCCCTTTTAAATTTAAACTAGACCTGCCTAGAAGTAATCCTATCATCCCCACTGGCAAGGGTCCACAGACTTCTGTTGGGACCTTTTGCAGGGGCTCTCCAGGCAGAAGGTTCACAGCGTTTGTGCAGCATAAAGCTACTGCAGCACTACCAGCTGTGGGGGGGACAGACATTGTATAGGAGTTAGGGAATGGCCTAAGCTGGAAATGCGAAAGTTTGGAATGGGGCTCGGCACGGGCCCCTTATGCTGTTTCCCAAGATCGGGTTCCCATCTTTATCAAACTTAGAGTGACACTGATTAGCCCAATGTTTTCCTTTTTTACATTTTGGACATATTTCAGTCTCAGCAGAGTTTTTTGGGGGTTTTTTTGTTTTTTTTTTTCCTTCTTCCCCCCTCTCTGGTGTAATGACTCATTGATTTTTTTCTGTGTTCTTTTTTAGTATGACCATGCTTCCCACAGTTAAAACAAGCTCCAGGAAATGGAGTATTTCCTTTATTCACTCTCAGTCCTGCCATTGCCTGTGCTAGCAGAGTAGATTTATGCAGATTACCTCCATTACCATCACAGGGTTGATATAATGAACTAAATGTGCTTTCCCAAATTTAAAAGGAAAAGGCCTCTCAAATGTAGCTATAATATTTCCCTGTTGATCTAGGGGGTGGGGTGTATTCTAACAGGGAACTGCCAAGCCTCTAAATCACCCTCTCATCTAGCTTGCTGAATTCCTGCCTGAATAGAACTAAGAGGAGTCACTTGAGGCACTGCTTGAACAGTCACTGGCACAACTACTTTTCACCCAATGTCCTCTGGAAAAGAAACATCTGCAGGGTCAGGCCACTCTTTTTCTTCAAAATAATAATGAGGGGGTGCATATGGGTAAGGATGAACCTCTCCCTTCTTTGTCCCTTTAGCTTTAGCTGGCAAACAAACCTGCTCTGTAACCTCTTCTGTTACTTCATTATACTCTCCTTCCTCTTCATCATCAGTGCGAAAAAGTTCCAAGGTGGAATGACCCAGAGTCCACACTTGTCCCATTGTTACCCTGATGCTTCTGAGCTGCCCTTCTTGCTCACTACAGGGATTGCTTTAAGAGTACTTAGGTGTCTTCTAGTTAGTTCCACATTCTCCAACAGTCGCTCCAGCAACTCTTCAACCTGGATTCAAGCCCCCACAATGGACGCCATTTGCCAAGACCAGCTCAGTCGGGGAAACTGTAACCCAGCAGAGCTAGAGGAATTAAAGACACACACACAGAAATATAGAGGTGTGGAGTGTGAAATCAGGGATCTCACAGCCTTCAGAGCTGACAGCCTTGAACAGAGATTTACTCACGTATTTATTAACAGCAAGCCAGTGATAAGCTTTATTTCTATAGATATTTGATTAACTAAAAGTATTCCTTATGGGAAACAAAGGGATAGGCCAAAATAAAGGGATGGGTTTGGCTAGTTATCTGCAGCAAGAGCATTTCCTTAAGGCACTGATCACTCATACTATTGTTTATAGTTTAAGGACGCCTTTAAGCAGTTTTCTGCCCTGGGTGGGCCAGGTGTTCCTCGCCCTCATTCCAGTAAACCCACAATATTCCAGCATGGGCATCATGGCCATCATGAACATGTCATAGTGCTGCAGAGATTTTGTTTATGGCCAGTTTTGGGGCCAGTTTATGGCCAGATTTTTGGGGGGTCTGTTCCCACATTACCTTCTCTCAGCTAAAGTGGAATCTGTGTTCTTGAAGGCAGAACCAGCCTGACCAATCATGTTATATATTGGCTCAGGGGGCCATACTCAGGGTTCCCAAATGATCCTGTACCTGAGCAATCTTGCAGCGTCCACCAATGTTGTGCACACCTCCACCTCAAGAACAATGAGAAGTTCTAATTTCACAATATAAGCTTGGATCTATGTAAACATTTTGTTTTAATAGTGTTTATATTTTCTGACAGTAAGAGTAGCTATGAATTAATGTCCTGTCAATCATCTTACATTTATCATCAGAGCAGTATAAGCTTGTTTATATGGATATTTCTCTCTGTATAAATATATATTTCTGTTCTTTCTGGGGTCTGGCCTCAGTTCTTTTATCTGCTGTCTACTCTATCCTGAGGCTGTTCCTCAGACATGGCCCAGCCCTGGCATTCTGCTCTGCTAGGAACATATGACAATGGTGCCAGAACTTCTCAGACCTCACTATTAAGATAAGAGAGCCCTGCTTACCTGCTCCCCTTTTTGATGCTTTAGCCTCTTTTATTTTTCTGTCACCCAGGTTGAAGTGCAGTGGTACAATCTCAGCTCACTGCAACCTCCGCCTCCTGGGTTCAAGGAATTCTCTGGCCTAAGCCTCCTGAGTAGTAGGGATTATAGGTGCCCACAACTATACCCAGCTAATTTTTGTATTTTTAGTAGAGACAGGGTTTCACTATGTTGGCCAGGCTGGTCTCAAACTCCTGGGCTCAAGTGATATGCCCATCTCCACCTCCCAAAGTGCTGAGATTATAGGCGTGAGCCACCACACCCATCCCACTTTAGCCTCTTCCCTGGTTTAAATTTTTTTCATTTTTAAGTAATTTTAGATTTCAAGAAGATTTCCAGAGATAGTATGGATGGTTTCAATATGCCTTTAACTTCCCCTGAGGTTAATATCTCATGCAACTATATTTAATAATACTAAAATAATTAACATTGGTATAATACTGTAACTAGACATTTCATTTGGATTTTGCCACTTTATTATTATTTGTTCTGGGATTCAGTATAGTGTACTGTGCTGTGTTTGGTCATCATGATTTCTTAGTGTCTTTGACTCTGTGACAGTGTCTCAGTCTTTCCTGTTTTTCATGACCTTGACACTTTTGCTGAAAACCAGTTGGATATGTGTAGAGTTCCTTTGTTTTAAGTTTGTCTGACTAGAGTAGGATTATGGATTTGAGGGAAGAATGTTGCAGAGGTGAGGTGGCCTTTTAATCACATCCTATGGGGATAAGGAATCACTGGTGACATGAACTGTAATCACTTGGTTTAGCTTGTGTCTGCCAGGTTCCTCCTCTGCGAGGTTATTATTTTTCCCTTCCACCCTCTATATGTTAAAATTGAGTCACTAAATCCAGTCCACACTTAAGGAGAGGAAAATTAAACTCCACCTCCTTAAAGCAGAAATAACAATAAATTTGTGAATGTATGTTAAAACAACCATGGTAATTAGCAAATATTCAGTTAAAGATACTTACAGGCCTTGTAAAGATCTTGTTTCCTCCTCAAGTTTCACCCATTAATATGGTTCCTCATTGGATCTTGCCAACAGCAACTATCACTGTAGTGTTCTAATGGTGATTTTCCTTTGCCCTCATGTTTTCTACACAAATTGTTTGAAATTCTTCCATGGGAAAGATTAGTCTCTTCCTTCTCATTTAATTAACAATTTATTTGCATAGTATGGACTCATGTCTATTTGTATTTTACTTTGGATTATGACGTGTGTCCCATCCTTGTGCTTTGAGCACTTTCTGGCCTGCTGGCACATCAGAATGTTCCATGATCATCTTATGTTTTCACTGCTCCAGTCCTAGAAACAGCCACTGCTCCAGAGATCTGAATCATTATATTGGAGAATGTTATTTAGAAACCAGGATTTATGCTCATTGTGTATGTGATGCATGTATCTCTTAGCGACAGAACTAGGAATAGTGTGTCCTAACCCATGTATATACATCATCTATTGATCTCTATCTATATGTATCTGTATATCTATCTATCTATTGATCTAAGTAGTATCTCTCTGTGAGTCTATTTTATCTGCATATCTATCTGTGTATATATTGATATTTTTAACTCTAATCTGGCACCACAGGATTTTTTCTAGTTTTTTACTCTTTCTAACTTGTAACTTCCTTCTGTAACAATGAGGAATCTAGTTCACATTCTCTACAACTTACTTATTTTCTCTAGCCTAGTATAAATGAAAAGTATACTGCCTGTAGTCCCTCCTATGCAGATAGGCTACAGCTCTAAAAGGATACTATAAAAAAGAACACTGCAGGGACAGAATGTTAAGTTAGATACTCAAAATGTCTGAAACCAGAGGATGTGTCTTTAGGAGGACCTTTAGGGATATTTAGTCTGATTCCCCGATTCTTTAGTTGGGTTAAATAGGCCAAAGAGAAGAGTAATAAGGCAGTTGGTAAGTAGCTGGGCTGTGGTGTAACTGAACTTTGAAAATTTAATGACAAGACTCTAAAATTCTAGGGCTAATCATTTTCCATTCTGGGAAATTTGAATTTCAGACTCAATGATGTTTGTTCTCAGGAGACTGGCTTTTAGATAACTGGTTCCTGGTAAGCATGTGCTGCTAATAAATTAAGAACTGACAGCAAGATGGCCGAATAGGAAGAGCTCCAGTCTCCAACTCCCGGCGTGAGCGACATAGAAGACAGGTGATTTCTGCATTTTCAACAGAGGTACTGGGGTCATCTCAGTAGGGAGTGCCAGACAATCGGTGCTGGTGAGCTGCTGCAGCCCGACCAGCGAGAGCTGAAGCAGGGTGAGGCATTGCCCCACCTGGGAAGTGCAAGGGGGAAGGGAATCCCTTTTCCTAGCCGAGCGAAATGAGACACATAACACCTGGAAAATCGGGTAATTCCCACCCCAATACTGCACTTTAAGGAAATGGGCACACCAGGAGACTATACCCACACCTGGCCGGGAGGGTCCCATGGCCACGGAGCCTCCCTCATTGCTAGCACAGCAGTCTGCGATCTAACCACAAGGGAGCAGTGAGCCTGGGGGAGGAGGGCCCACCATTGCTGAGGCTTAAGTAGGTAAACAAAGCCACTGGGAAGCTCGAACTGGGTGGAGCTCACAGCAGCTCAAGGAAACCTGCCTGTCTCTGTAGACTCCACCTCTGGGGACAGGGCACAGCTAAAAAACAACAGAGGAAGCAGCAGAGGCGTGTGCAGGCCCGAACAACTCTGTCTGACAGCTTTGAAGAGAGCAGTGGATCTCCCAACATGGAGGTTGAGATCTGAGAACGGACAGACTGCCTGCTCAAGTGGGTCTCTGACCCCTGAGTAGCCTAATTGGGAGACATCCCCCACTAGGGGCAGTCTGACACCCCACACCTCGCAGGGGGGAGTACACCCCTGAGAGGAAGCTTCCAAAGTAAGAATCAGACAGGTACACTCGCTGTTCAGCAATATTCTATCTTCTGCAACCTCTGCTGCTGATACCCAGGCAAACAGGGTCTGGAGTGGACCTCAAGCAATCTCCAACAGACCTACAGCTGAGAGTCCTGACTCTTAGAAGAAAAACTATCAAACAGGAAGAATATCTATACCAAAACACCATCAGTACGTCACCATCATCAAAGACCAGAAGCAGATAAAACCACAAAGATGGGGAAGAAGCAGGGCAGAAAAGCTGGAAATTCAAAAAATAAGAGCGCATCTCCCCTTGCAAAGGGAGCACAGCTCATCGCCAACAATGGATCAAAGCTGCTCAGAGAATGACTTTGACGATATGAGAGAAGAAGGCTTCAGTCCATCAAACTTCTCAGAGCTAAATGAGGAATTACATACCCAGCGCAAAGAAACTAAAAATCTTGAAAAAAGAGTGGAAGAATTGATACCTAGAATAATTAATGCACAGAAGGTCATAAATGAAATGACAGAGATGAAAACCATGACACGAGAAATACATGACAAATCCACAAGCTTCAGTAACCGACTCGATCAACTGGAAGAAAGAGTATCAGCGATTGAGGACCAAATGAATGAAATGGAGTGAGAAGAGAAACCAAAAGAAAAAAGAAAAAAAAGAAATGAACAAAGCCTGCAAGAAGTATGGGATTATGTAAAAAGATCAAATCTACGTCTGATTGGGGTGCCTGAAAGTGAGGGGGAAAATGGAACCAAATTCGAAAACACTCTTCAGGATCTCATCTAGGAGAACGTCCCCAACCTAGTAGGGCAGGCCA
The DNA here is from genome assembly GCF_002776525.5 of Piliocolobus tephrosceles. Taxonomy (NCBI): domain Eukaryota; kingdom Metazoa; phylum Chordata; class Mammalia; order Primates; family Cercopithecidae; genus Piliocolobus; species Piliocolobus tephrosceles. Next base: position 90,570,003 of record NC_045442.1, on the reverse strand, counting down.
ACATTCAAATTCAGGAAATACAGAGAACACCACAAAGATACTCCTCCAGAAGAGCAACTCCAAGACACATAATTGCCAGATTCAACAAAGTTGAAATGAGGGAAAAAATCTTAAGGACAGCCAGAGAGAAAGGTCAGGTTACCCACAAAGGGAAGCCCATCAGACTAACAGCAGATCTCTCGGCAGAAACTCTACAAGCCAGAAGAGAGTGGGGGGCCAATATTCAACGTTCTTAAAGAAAAGAATTTTAAACCCAGAATTTCATATCCAGCCAAACTAAGTTTCATAAGTGAAGGAGAAATAAAATCCTTTACAGATAAGCAAATGCTTAGAGATTTTGTCACCACCAGGCCTGCCTTACAAGAGACGCTGAAGGAAGCCCTAAACATGGAAAGGAACAACCGGTACCAGCCATTGCAAAAACATGCCAAAATGTAAAGACCATGGAGGCTAGGAAGAAACTGCATCAACTAATGAGCAAAATAACCAGTTAATAGCATAATGGCAGGAACAAGTTCACACATAACAATATTAACCTTAAATGTTAATGGACTAAATGGTCCAATTAAAAGACACAGACTGGCAAACTGGATAAAGAGTCAAGACCCATCAGTCTGCTGTATTCAGGAGACCCATCTCACATGCAGAGACATACATAGGCTCAAAATAAAGGAATGGTGGAAGACCTACCAAGCAAATGGAGAACAAAAAAAAGCAGGGGTTGCAATCCTAGTCTCTGATAAAACAGACTTTAAACCATCAAAGATCAAAAGAGACAAAGAAGGCCATTACATAATGGTAAAGGGATCAATTCAACAGGAAGAGCTAACTATCCGAAATATATATGCACCCAATAAAGGAGCACCCAGATTCATAAAGTAAGTCCTTAGAGACTTACAAAGAGACTTAGACTCCCATACAATAATAATGGGAGACTTCAACACTCCACTGTCAACATTAGACAGATCAACGAGACAGAAAGTTAACAAGGATATCCAGGAATTGAACTCATCTCTGCACCAAGCGGACCTAATACACATCTATAGAACTCTCCACCCCAAATCAACAGAATATACATTCTTCTCAACACCACATTGCACTTATTCCAAAATTGACCACATAATTGGAAGTAAAGCACTCCTCAGCAAATGTAAAAGAACAGAAATTATAACAAACTGTCTCTCAGAGCACAGTGCAATCAAACCAGAACTCAGGACTAAGGAACTCAATCAAAACCACTCAACTACATGGAAACTGAACAACCTGCTCCTGAATGACTACTGGGTACATAACGAAATAAAGGCACAAATAAAGATGTTCTTTGAAACCAATGAGAACAAAGATACAACATACCAGAATCTCTGGGACACATTTAAAGCAGAGTGTAGAGGGAGATTTATAGCACTAAATGCCCACAAGAGAAAGCAGGAAAGATCTAAAATTGACACTCTAACATCACAATTAAAAGAACTGGAGAAGCAAGAGCAAACACATTCAAAAGCTAGCAGAAGGCAAGAAATAACTAAGATCAGAGCAGAACTGAAGGAGATAGAGACACAAAAAACCCTCCAAAAAATCAATGACTCCAGGAGTTGGTTTTTTGAAAAGATCAACAAATTGACAGACCGCTAGCAAGACTAATAAAGAAGAAAAGAGAGAAGAATCAAATAGACGCAATTAAAAATGATAAAGGGGATATCACCACCGACCCCACAGAAATACAAACTACCATCAGAGAATACTATAAACACCTCTACGCAAATCAACTAGAAAATCTAGAAGAAATGGATAATTTCCTGGACACTTACACTCTTCCAAGACTAAACCAGGAAGAAGTTGAATCCCTGAATAGACCAATAGCAGGCTCTGAAATTGAGGCAATAATTAATAGCCTACCCACCAAAAAAAGTCCAGGACCAGATGGATTCACAGCTGAATTCTACCAGAGGTACAAAGAGGAGCTGGTACCATTCCTTCTGAAATTATTCCAATCAATTGAAAAAGAGGGAATCCTCCCTAACTCATTTTATGAGGCCAACATCATCCTGATACCAAAGCCTGGCAGAGACACAACAAAAAAAGAAAATTTTAGACCAGTATCCCTGATGAACATCGATGCAAAAATCCTCAATAAAATACTGGCAAAGCGGATTCAGCAGCACATCAAAAAGCTTATCCACCATGATCAAGTGGGCTTCATCCCTGGCATGCAAGGCAGGTTCAACATTCGCAAATCAATAAACATAATCCAGCATATAAACAGAACCAAAGACAAGAACCACATGATTATCTCAATAGATGCAGAAAAGGCTGTTGACAAAATTCAACAGCCCTTCATGCTAAAAACGCTCAATAAATTCGGTATTGATGGAACGTACTTCAAAATAATAAGAGCTATTTATGACAAACCCACAGCCAATATCATACTGAATGGGCAAAAACTGGAAAAATTCCCTTTGAAAACTGGCACAAGACAGGGATGCCCTCTCTCACCACTCCTATTCAACATAGTGTTGGAAGTTCTGGCTAGGGCAATCAGGCAAGAGAAAGAAATCAAGGATATCCAGTTAGGAAAAGAAGAAGTCAAATTGTCCCTGTTTGCAGATGACATGATTGTATATTTAGAAAACCCCAATGTCTCAGCCCAAAATCTCCTTAAGCTGATAAGCAACTTCAGCAAAGTCTCAGGATACAAAATTAATGTGCAAAAATCACAAGCATTCTTATACACCAGTAGAGACAAGCAGAGAGCCAAATCAGGAATGAACTTCCATTCACAATTGCTTCAGAGAGAATAAAATACCTAGGAATCCAACTTACAAGGGATGTAAAGGACCTCTTCAAGGAGAACTACAAACCACTGCTCAGTGAAATCAAAGAGGACACAAACAAATGGAAGAACATACCATGCTCATGGATAGGAAGAATCAATATCATGAAAATGGCCACACTGCCCAAAGTTATTTATAGATTCAATGCCATCCCCATCAAGCTACCAATGAGTTTCTTCACAGAATTGGAAAAAAACAGCTTTAAAGTTCATATGGAACCAAAAAGAGCCTGCATTGCCAAGACAATCCTAAGTCAAAAGAACAAAGCTGGAGGCATCACGCTACCTGACTTCAAACTATACTACAAGTCTACAGTAACCAAAACAGCATGGTACTGGTACCAAAACAGAGATATAGACCAATGGAACAGAACTGACTCCTCAGAAATAATACCACACATCTACAGCCATCAGATCTTTGACAAACCTGAGAGAAACAAGAAATGGGGGAAGGATTCCCTATTTAATAAATGGTGCTGGGAAAATTGGCTAGCCAGAAGTAGAAAGCTGAAACTGGATCCTTTCCTTACTCCTTATACGAAAATTAATTCAAAATGGATTAGAGACTTAAATGTTAGACCTAATACCATAAAAACCCTAGAAGAAAACCTAGGTGGTACCATTCAGGACATAGGTATGGGCAAGGACTTCATGTCTAAAACACCAAAAGCAATGGCAGCAAAAGCCAAAATTGACAAATGGGATATGATTAAACTAAAGAGCTTCTTCACAGCCAAAGAAACTACCATCAGAGTGAACAGGCAACCTACAGAATGGGAGAACATTTTTGCAATCTACTCATCTAACAAAGGGCTAATATCCAGAACCTACAAAGAACTCAAACAAATATACAAGAAAAAAACAAACAACCCCATCAAAAAGTGGGCAAAGGATATGAACAGACATTTCTCAAAAGAAGACATTCATACAGCCAACAGAAACATGAAAAAGTGCTCATCACCACTGGCCATCAGAGAAATGCAAATCAAAACCACAATGAGATACCATCTCACACCAGTTAGAATGGCAATCATTAAAAAGTCAGGAAACAACAGGTGTTGGAGAGGATGTGGAGAAATAGGAACACTTTTACACTGTGGGTGTGATTGTAAACTAGTTCAACCATTATGTAAAACAGTATGGTGATTCCTCAAGGATCTAGATCTAGATGTACCAGATGACCCAGCCATCCCACTACTGGATATATATCCAAAGGATTATAAATCATGCTGCTATAAAGACACATGCACACGTATGTTTATTGCGGCACTATTCACAATAGCAGAGTCTTGGAATCAACCCAAATGTCCATCTGTGACAGACTGGATTAAGAAAATGTGGCACATGTACACCATGGAATATTATGCAGCCATAAAAAAGGATGAGTTTGCGTTCTTTGTAGGGACATGGATGCAGCTGGAAACCATCATTCTTAGCAAACTATCACAAGAACAGAAAACCAAACACCGCATGTTCTCACTCATAGGTGGGAACTGAACAATGACATCACTTGGACTCAGGAAGGGGAACATCACACATCGGGGCCTATCATGGAGGGGGAGGGGGGAGGGATTGCATTGGGCGTTATATCTGATATAAATGATGAATTGATGGGTGCTGACGAGTTGATGCGTGCAGCACACCAACATGGCACAAGTATACATATGTAACAAACCTGCACGTTATGCATATGTACCCTAGAACTTAAAGTATAATAATAATAATAATAATAAAAAGAACTGACAGTCCTTGTTTACTTTGCTTTACTTTGCTTACATTCTCACATCCCCGTTTGTCATTTTAGACCCCAGTGAGTATTCTAACCTTAGCCCAATGTAAGTTTCAAACAGATATGTATGCATATACATGTGTAAAGCTTCTTTCATAAGTTTCCTCATTTTCTAGGGGCTTTATTACAAAAACATATTCCATGAAGTACATAGCTCAAGTGGTTAGTGACATTTCCTTTCCAAATCCCACTTTGTTAACTCATGTTTTAGATGAATTTATATCACTAAACACAGCAATAAAAGGTAAATTTATAGTTTTTCACACTGAAATCTAAACTTAGTATTTAGTAATACTAGATACTAGTATCTTAGTATCCAGTATACTTAGTAGGTATAGATTTCTTTACTGTGGTGACCCTCTGCAAAATCTTGAAGTCAGTTGAGCTAACTCTCCCCAGAAGGCACTCACTGCTCTAAGAGTGAATGCCACAAGTATAGGTGAAGTTCTCTCTACAAGAGCCTTCATACACTCACAATTATTTCACACTCTAGAGCAATCACTAATGGCAAAGCAAGGCAATTATAGTCACTCTGCAAAGTGGGACCACAGTGCTGCATGGACATTTAATTGACTAGGATATTAGTGTAATGTAATTTTCCAATTAATCAAAATGTCTGCATTACAAAGAGTTATCTATTTCAGGATGCCAATATAATGAGTCATACACATTTTCAATTTAATAAAAGAGGAATAAATTAGTACTTTCAATACAGGAAAACTAACATGCTTTAAAGAGTAATTATGCTTTACTATTAAAACTGATCCTTAGGGGAATGAAGTAAAGACAAATGGCAAAGTACAAAGTACCAAAAATCCATCTCTCTATCTGCACAATTATATTGGAATAAATTGGCTGAGGTGAACATTTTGAACCTCTGTAGTTTATTTGAACACTTGCAACTTCCACGGGACAGCTTGCCTGGTACAATATGGTAATCTTTGTTTTATTTAAGCCACCAGCAGAGTTACAACTACCATCGCCCAAGCCCAATCTCATGTCATGTGGCATTGGGGTCCATAACCCACATTCAAGGGTGAAAGGTCTTACTGGAGCCAGGGTGGGCAATAAAGACCTAGCCTTCCAAATACCAGGGCTCTGTGTTCTAATTATGGAATGCTTCTCTGATAACTGGTGTGGGCATGTAGGCTGGTCACCAGTTATCCAACCGCCATAAACTGAAGAAGCCACCAAGGGATTCAAATGGGATGCACCTGTTTTTGGAGACTAAAAAGTAATTGCATATGTGAGGGAATTTAGAAAGCCAACATACCTGTCCAGGGAAAGACAAAGGCCCAGGAATGATATGAATAAGACCTTAAGATTTACCTCAGGCTGATCTCCTACACAGGAACACCACAAAACATTTTTTAAAGCCCAAGAAGTCCTGGAGGAAGAGGTAAAATCTGCTTTCCAGTTTCTGCATTATAAGGTTCAGAGTCCAGTCAACAAAAAACAAAAACAAAAAAGGCATTAAAAGGGGGAAATATAATCCATTCAAAGGAGCCAAATAAATCAAAACCCAAGGAAACCTGGATGTCAGACTTGCTACTAGACAAAGACTTTTAAACAACTGTCCAAAGATGTTCAAAGAGCTAAGGAAGACATGGACAAAACAGAAAAATGATGTCTGAAAAAAATGTGTATCCCAAAAAGAATATAAAATTATAAAAGAGAGCGAAGAAATTCTAGAGATGAAATGTACAATAACTGAAAATACTTTAGAGGGGTTTAAGAGCATACTTAAGCCAAAAAAAAAAAAAAAGAAGAAGAAGAAATAAACTTGAATAAAGAACCACTGAAATTATTGACTCTGAGGAAAAGAAAGGAAAAAAGTAATAAAAACTGATCAGACCCTAAGGGATATGTGAGATACCATCAAGCAAACAAACATATGTAGCATGGAAATCCCATTAGGAGAAGAGAGATAGACTGGGGCAAAAAGAATATTTGAATAAATAATGCCTAAAAAAACTCCCAAATTTTATGCAAAAAGATGAATCTACAAATCAGGACACTCAACAAACCCCAAATAGGATATACTCAATAATACTCATACAGTGTTTCATTATAATCAAAATATTAAAAGACAAAGAATACTGAAAGAAACAAAAATGAAGTGACTTAACACATATAACAAACCATCAGTAACATTATCAGCCATTTCCTCATGAGAAACCTTAGAGGCCAGAAGTTAGTGGTTGAATATATTTAAAATGCTTTGAGGCTGGGTGTGGTGGCTCACACCTGTAATCCCAGCACTTTGGGAGGCTGAGGTGGGTGGATTGCCTGAGGTTAGGAGTTAGAGACCAGCGTGGCCAATATGGTGAAACCATGAAACCCTGCCTCTACTGATAATACAAAAAACTTAGCCAGGTGTGGTGGCAGGTGCCTATAAAGCCAGCTACTCTGGAGGTTGAGGCAGGTGAATCTCTTGAATCCAGGAAGCAGAGGTTGCAGTGAGCAAAGATTGCACCATTGCACTCCAGGCTGGGCAACAAGAGCGAAACTCCATCTAAAAAAACAAACAAACAAAAAAAAAACGCTTTGAAAACTTTTTACTTGATGATTTTATATTCAGAAAATCTATTTTACCTCATGAATGAGAGATAAATGAAGACACTCTAAAAATTTTTTTTAAAAGGTAAAGGGGTTCATTTTCCCTAGGCCTGTCCTACAATATATGCTAAAGATATTCTTTCAGGTTAAAATGAAAGAAAGTTAGACAGTAACCTGAAGCCTCTGATATGGTTTGGCTGTGTCCTCACCCAAATCTCATCTTGAATTGTAAACCCCATGATCCCCATGTGTTATGAGAGGGACTGGTGAGAGGTAATTGAATCACCGGGGCGGTTTTCCCCATGCTTTTCTTGTGAGAATGATTTCACACGAGATCTGATGGTTTTATAATCCTCTGACATTTCTCCTGCCGGCTCTCATTCTCTCTCCTGTCGCCTGTGAAGAGGTGCATTGTCATGATTTTAAGTTTTCTGAGACCTCGCCAGCCATGTGGAACTGTGAGTCAATTATACCTCTTTTCTTTATAAGTTACCCAGTGTTAGATACTTCCTTAATAGCAATTTGAAAACAGACTAATACACCATGTTAAAAAAAAAAAAAAAAAAAAAAGTAAGGTAAAAGTGAATAATTTAAAAGACAAATCTGTAAAAATAATTAGTAATCTATATTATGAAGCACACAACGAATAAAGATGCAGTCTGTAGCATTAATAACAGAAACTAGAATGAAACTCTCACTCTGTCACCAGGCTGAAGTACAGTGACATAATCTTGACTCACTGCAACCTCTTTCTCCCAGGTTCAGGCAATTCTCCTGCCTCAGCCTCCTGAGTAGCTGGGACTACAGGTTCACACCAACAGGCCCAGCTAATTTTTGTATTTTTAGTAGAGACGGGGTTTCAGCACGTTGGCCAAGATGGTTTCAATCTCTTGATCTCGTGACCGCCCACCTCGGCCTCCCAAAGTGGTGGAATTATAGGCATGAGCCATTGCACCCAGCTGATAAAACAGTTTTTATTTGCTATTTAAGTGGTATCAATTCAAATTATATTGTTATAACTTTAGGATGCTAGATATAATCCCTATAGTAATTACCAAGTAGATATCTAAAGAATATACACATAAGTAAATGAGATAAGAGTCAAAAGTTTCACAACGAAAAATTATTTAAAAAGGCAGTAGTGGTGGAATTAAGGAACAAAAAGTTATAACGTATATCAAAAACAAGCAACAAAGTGGCAAAATTAAGCCCTGTCTTACCAGTAATTACTTTAAATCTGAACAGATTAACAGTCCAATCAAAGAACAATAGGCAAAATTAATTTTAAAAAACACGATACAACAATATCAATACAAAATCTACAGGAGACTTCCTGTATATCTAAAAACAAAACTAACTTGAAAGTAAAAGGATAATAAAATATATTATATGCAAATAGTAAGCAAAATAAATCTGAGTGGCTATAATAACATTAAAACAAAATAAACTTTAAATATTAAAGTTTAAAAGAGATGAAGGAGACTATATCACTGACAGAGTCAATAGAGCAATAAAATTTATAAGAATTTATGCACCTCATGACAAAAAACCCTCAAAATATATAATGTAAAACTGAAACAATGGAAGGAAGAAATAAGCAATAGTATAATAATAGTTGATGACTTCAATGCCCTACTTACAATCATAAATAGATCAATCATATAGTAGAAAAGTTAAAAAAAAAAAAAAGAAAAAAAGACTTCAACAACACAGTAAATCAACTACAGATGCTCCTTGAGTTACCATGGGGTTACATCTCCACAAAGAAAGTTGAAAATATAAGTTGAAAATGAATTTGATATACCTGATCTACACAACATCATGGCTTATCTAGCCCATGTAAACATGATCAGAACATTTACATTAATCTATAGCAGGGCAAGATCATCTACCACAAAGCCTATTCTATAATAAAGTGCTGATTATCTCAAATGATTTATTAAATATTGTACTGAAACTCAAAATTCTTACAATTATAGATGCAAAAATTTTAAACTAACTATTAGTAAATTGAATTCAAAAGTCTATTAAAAGAATTATTCATTATGAGTGAATAGCATTTATCCCAGGAATGCAAAGGTGGTTCAATATAAATATATCAACTAATGCAATACATACTATTAATAGAAGAAAGGGGGAAAAACCTACACATGATCATTTCAGTTGATGCAGAAAAGGCATTTGAAAAATTCCAACACTATTTCATGATAGACTCTCAGAAAACTAGGAATAAGGAATAATTCCTCTACATGACAAAGGGTATTTATGAAAGACTCATGGCTAACACCATAATCAGTGGTGAAAAACTAAGAAGATTTCCTGCTAAGAACAAGGCAAGGATACTCCTTTTTATTACTGCTATTTAACATGAGGTTCTAACCAGAGCTATTAGATAGGAAAAAGAAAAACATCCCAAATAGAAAGAAAGAGGTAAAAATATCTCTATTTGCAGATGACATGAACCTATGTGTAGAATATCCTAATGAATCCAAAGAAAACCACCAGAGCTAATAAACAAATTCAGCAAGATTATGGGTACAAGATAAGCAATTTTGTTTCCTATACCATTGATGAAAAATCCAAAAAGAAAATTAGGAAGTCACTCCATTTACAATAGCACCTAGAAAGAATTAAATACTTTGCAATAAATTTATTTAAGAAGGTTAAATACTTACATGCTAAAAATGATAAACTGCTGCTTAAAGAAATTAAAGAAGAAATGAATTAATGAACAGACATCCCTATTTGTGTATAGGAAGACAACACTGTTAAGATGCCAATACTACCCAAAGAGAGCTACAAAATTCAATGAATTCAATGTAATCCCTCTTAACATTTCAGTAACACTTTTAAAAGAAAAGGAAAAGCTAATTTTCAAATTAATATAAACTCACAGAGGGCACCAAATAGCCAAAACAATCTTCAGAAAGATGAATAAATTTGGGGTACTCCTACTTCCTGACTTTGAAACCTACCACAAAGCTACAGTAATTAAAACATTGTGATACTAATAGATCAATGTAGTGGAGATCCCAGAAGTAAACATTCTAATATATGGTAAATTGTTTTTGACAAAGATGCTGAGGCCATTCAATAGAAAAATGATAGTCTTCAAAAAACAATGCTGGGAAAACTGGAGATCTGCTTGCAAAACAATGAAGTTGGACCCTTACTTTACAACATATGCAAAAATTAACGCAAAACAAATTTATTATTTAAAGGCAAGACCTAAAACTATAAAGCTCCCAGAAGAAAGCATTGGAGAAAATCCTCATGACATCGGATTTGGGAACATGATACCAAAAACACAGACAACAGAGAGAAAAAATTGGTCAATTGGACTTGATCAAAACTAAGAAATTTTGCATCAAAGAATATTATCAAGAAAGCAAAGAAACAACATACTGAATATGATAAAATAATAGCCAATCATATGTCTGACAGGATAGTAATATCTAAAATATATAAAGAACACGAGTAACACCACAATCAAAAAGATAACCTAATTAAAAGCAAGCAAAAGTCTTGAAAATTCTTTGACATTACTCAAAGAATATACACAAAGGACAAACAAGCACTTGAAAAGTTGCTTAACATCAATAGTCATTAGAGAAGTGCAAATATCAATCACAATTAGATACCCCTTTCTACTTAGTAAGATGTGTATGCTAATGAAAAATGAAAAATAACATGAGGTGATAAGAAAGTGGTGAAATGAGAACACTTGTGCATTGCTTGTCGGAATGTAAAATAGTGCAGCTGCTGTTGGAAATAGTGTGGTGGGCTGGGCACAATGCCTCACACCTGTAATCCTAGCACTTTGGGAGGGCGAGACGTGTGTATCACTTGAGGACAGGAATTCGAGACCAGCCTACCTAACATGGTGAAACCCAGTTTGTACTTAAAAATATATATACAAAACTTAGCTGGGAATGGTGGTGCACCCCTGTAATCCCAGCTACCTGGGGGGCTGACACAGGAGAATCACTTGAACCCTGGAGGTGGAGGTTGCAGTGAGCTGAGATCGTGCCACTGCACTCCAGCCTGGGTGACAGAGCAAGACTTTGTGAAAGAAAAGAAAAGAAAAGAAAGAAATGAGGAAAAGAAAGGAAAGGAAAGAAGGAAAGAAAGGAAAGATGGAAAGAAGGAAAGCAAGCAAGCAAGAAGGCAGGGAGGGAGGGAGGGAAGGAAGGAGAGAGAGAGAAAGAAAGAAAGAGAGAGAAAGAAAAGAAAGAAAGAAAGAAAGAAAGAAAGAAAGAAAGAAAGAAAGAAA